>NW_006299386.1:395994-402789 GCF_000327345.1 Myotis davidii | reverse complement strand
CTTTTAATTGGTGCATTTATACCACTGACTTTCTGGGGCCGGCCTGCGGCCTGAGATCGATCCAATCCCGGGCGGCAGGCAGGCAGCTTCTGGGGTCACAAATGGGGGCCTGGATGGAGGCTCGCGCTGGTGGCTCACGCTGTCCCTCCCTGCCTGCAGTATGCATATTAGCCACCATCTTTGTTAGCAGTTAATTTGCATATCACACTGATTAGCCAATGGGAGGCATAGCGAAGGTACAGTCAATTGCCATGTTTGTCTATTATTAGATAGGACTAGATAGATACTCAAAGGGGCCCAAAGTTACATAGAAAAAATATTTTTGCCTTTAATGATATTTCACCCTAGTTAATGTGTATAACAGTACAGAACATGCTAACTATATAGATTTTATGCATATTATAATTTAGGTGGACAAGTTAACACTCACCAACCTTTAATTCATTAAGATAGGTGTACACACATGCACACACACACAATTAGACAGTTGAGGAGAAATATTCCATCTATTTTGGAAAACCTAAACTTTTCAGCATTTTTTTTCCAATAAATGAACTTATAAACGTTAATCCATATATTATACTTTGGGAGGGAAAATGAACAAAATAGGTACTTTTTATGGCTGGTTTACACTGTAACTCTACATAAGGTGATAGTTCCAATTCTCTTGCTCTCCTACCTATCCTGTCTTTAGTCAGAACTTCAACTGGAAGTTAAATGGAAATTTAACTTACAACTTACCATCTCTAATGGGTTTGAGACTTCTTGGTCCACACAGAATAGGGTTACTGTTTTCTAAAAGCTGATTTGCGTTATTAGGATACACAGATCACATCTGAATGAGTACCGAGAATTATGGGAAAGTGCCCCTGTGAGCACATTTTGCAGATGTTATGGTTCTCCTGCCCTTCGGTCAGACTTCTACGACCTTGTGTCAATAGCAAATGCAAATGTATAAAAATATACTCATCAATGAGTGCTGATCAATTCTACAGTTTCAAAATTTCTGCTTCAGGGTTAGGAATGTTAGCTACCTAATTGGGTATAATACTTTATGATTATTTATTTGTATTTATTCATAACAACCCTAAATTCAATTTCTAGCCATCTCTGAGTTTTTATTTCTTCATTCCTAAGTCCAATCTCCTACATATATTTATTTTTAAAATATCTTTCCTGAGCACTATTTCCTCTCTATTCACTTTATTCTCATCACAGCCTAGAATTACATAAAAGAAAACTACAATAATTTATCAGACTGTCACTGAATCCACCTTCACCCTCTCTCTCATACACATTTACATAGGAAACCTCCCAATTTTTTCTCATCATTAACTGAAAATATAAGCAGCACCCTGCCTTGCCTTCACAAGGTCTTTTCATATACAGATTCCAAGAAACCTGAGAAAGCAATGTACTCTATTCTATATTTACAAATGTAACTTAGATTGCTTCATGGTATGGATTTTCATTTAGAACAATCTCTTTATTCTTTAAGTAGTCCCTCATGAGTTTCCTTATGCCGTGAAGACTCTTCTCTCTCCTGGCGACATGGTTTAGAAGGTCACACCTCTTTCTCTTTAAAGTCCGTTTAAATGTACTTTCTCAGACGTGGCATGGAATTGTGTGTTATCCAAGTCAGAAATTTCCAGCCAGTAAGTGGGATTGGTGAATTTCATACCATGTATTCTTCTGGGGATTATATTTTCTTTAGTGGAGATTCCTATCCAATCTCTCCACCAACACTATTGAATATGAGAATTGTTAATATCAATAATGTCTAAACAATGCTCTTGGAAAGGCACTAGTCAGTTATATTACGGGGAGGCATAAAATGTATTGAAAACTATTTAAATAGCATATCTTACACTTAGATTTCCTTATACCTGGCATAAGATACTTTATTAGAAGGCATTAAAGTAATAATATATTATAAATATTACCCAAACAATAAATATATACTCTAGGTTAAATTAATGTCTAAATATGTGATTTTAAATATTGATATACATTGCAAGTATAAGAATTTTCATATTACTTTATGATGCAATGAGATATAAGAAAGCCAATTTTTCCTACAGATATAATACATGATGTAGGAAGTAAACATGAGTAATGCTTGTAAACACGGAAGTGCCATTCAATTATATATTATACAATAGGTTGAGATATATTCTATAGCACTGTGGCACATCAAAGTCAACCCTGGCCTGATTTGTTGTGTTCAAATATACATCAGAAAATGATACAAAGTGAGGAATGTAAAAGTAAATCAAGGTATGCAATGTCATAGCAATATTTTTAGCATGCAAACATGTCAATATGAGTTCTGATTTAGTCACCTCATAAAATAGCAGCATCAAAACTGTCAACATTCATATAAAAGTTCTTCAAAGAAAATTGAGATTTTTATAAGAAATTGTGAGGTGGCATCATTCATTTTGAATGATAAATAAAGCAATCTTTGAGAACTGATAGAAGGTTGCCACTATTTCAGTGCAACATAGTTATGTTCCTTAGTATTCATTATGCATTTTCTTGTGATAATGTCACAACAAAGTTTTCTGATCTGGGCAAAACCTATTTATAGGTAATTTCACTGGGCAATTTTGTATGTGTCTGTGTATGTGTGTATGTTTGGCACCTAAGTGAACATACAATTTATTTAAATTGTAAAGGTTATTGAACAAAATCTATTAGTGATATTTAGTACATTTAAATGTAAACTATTATTTTACTGAAGATATTGAATAATTCTAATCTAACCCATACTTTATTCCTTTTTAATAGAAAAATTATATGAATTTACGTTGAATCATGTTATCACCTGAGATAATTATCAAATAGTTAACAGATGTGTATTTAGGGATCCAGTACCCAAAACAAAACAAAAGTCAATCTCCAAATGAGCTAGCTAAAACAAAAGCAAATTTAAAATATGCCACTCAAATTTCACTTAATGCCCTTTATTATATCACCATACACTAGTTATAAAACCATATGCTGTGAAAGAGAAAAGAATTTCAACAATAGAAGCCAAAGCAGGGAACTCTTTTCAAGTCTAAATGACAAAGTTCTTTCTCTGGTCATGAACAATAACAAGAAAAACTTCCCATTACTCTGTATATTTTAAAATATCAATTTACATTTCAAAAGTGATTTAACACTCTGTTTATAAATAATAATGATCCATAAGTTTTATTTTGTGTTTAAATAATAGTAAATGGTACTAAAAATTAAAATTAATGGCTATATTGAAAATCCACGTTGCTACAAAAGAAAATTTTCAAACCTACCATTTATTGCTAAAGTCCAGTAATCTTTAAACAAAGAAACAAAAAAGCACACAAAAACTTGCCCTGGCAGGTGGTGGCTTTGATTCCCAGGCAGGGCACATGTCTTAGCTTATTTCGCTTAGCATGATACTCTCCAGGTCCCTCTATGTCTCAAAGGATAAGAGAGCCTTCTTTTTAACTGCTGCTTCATATTCCATGGTACCACAGCTTTTTTATCCACTCATCTACTGATGAGCTGTTTCCAGATTATAGCTATTATAAATTGTACTGCTATGTAAATTGGGGTGCATACATTCTTTCTGATTGGTGTTTTGAAATTCTTAGGATATATTCCTAGAAGTGGGATCACTGGGTCAAAAGGCAGTTCCATTTTTAATTTTTTGAGGAAACTCCATACTGTTTTCCATAATGGCTACACCAGTCTGCATTCCCACCAGCAGTGTACTAGGGCTATTCCCTTTTCTCCATATCATGGCCAGCACTTGTTATTTGTTGATTTGTTGATGATAGCCATTCTAAGAGGTGTGTGGTGCTACCTCATTGCTGTTTTAATTTTCATCTCTCTGATGATCAGTGACTGACAATTTTTCATATGTCTGTTGGCTGCAGAATATGCATTCTTTGAAGTGTACATGGGTCATTCTCAAAGATAGACTACATGTTATGAAACAAAACTAGTCTCTACAAATTTAAGAAGATTAAAAACGTACCAAACATCTTCTCAGATCACAGTGGAATGAAATTAGAAATCAAGTACAGTAAAAACACTCAAAAACATTCAAACACCTGGAGGCTAAATAGCATGTTATTAAACAATTAATGGGTTACCAATGAGATCAAGAAATAGAAACTTCCTGAAAACAAATGAAAATCAACTCACAACAACCCAAAATCTCTGGGACATAGCAAAAGCAGTCCTAAGAGGGAAGTGCATAGCACTACAGGCCTACTTCAAAAAATAAGAAAAATTAATAATAAACTTTTTAACCCTACAACTTGAATTAGAAAGATAACAAGAAAAGCCCAGAGAAAGTGGAAGGAAGGAAATAATAAAGATTAGAGCAGAAATAACTGACATAGAGACTAAAAAAAAAGACAGAAAAAATCAATGAAACCAAGAGCTGGTTCTTTGAAAGGATAAAACAAAATTGATGAACTGTTAACCAACTCGTCAAGAAACAAAGAGAGAGGATCCAAATAAATAAAATCAGAACCAACTCCCCCCTCAGAAATACAAAGGATTGTAAGAAAATACTATGAACAATTATATTCAAGAAGCTGGACAATGTGTATGAAATGGACAAATTCCTAGAAAAATGTAATCTCCCAAAACTGAATCAGGGGAAAAAAAACAACAAAAACCAAATAGGCCAGTAACAACTGAAGAAACAGAAGCAATAATAAAAAAACTCCCAGCAAAGTAAAACCCTTGTCCAGATGGCTTCACAGAAGCAGTTTACCAAACAATCAAAGAACTAACACCTATAGTATAGTCAGTTTCTTTCTTTCGCATATAGCTGTCCAGTTTTCCCAGCACCATTTATTGCAAAGACTGTACTTTCCCCACTGTATGTTCTTGACTCCTTTGCATAAATTTATCTTATATGTGTGGGTTTATTTCTGGGCTCTCTGTTTTTTTCCATTGATCGATGTGTTTGTTTTATGCCAATGTCATATTGTTTTAACTAATAAAGCTTTGTAATAAAATGTGAAATCAAAAAGTGGATGCTTCAAGCTTTGTTCTTCTTTCTCAAAAATGCTTTTGTTATTTTGGGTCTTTTGTAGTTCTATATAAAATTTAGGATTGTTTGTTTTATTTATTTGAAAATGCCTTTAAAATTTTGATAGGGATTGAATTGAAATTGTATATGGCTTTGAGTAATATGGGTATTTTAACAACATGAATTATTTCAATCCATGAACACAAAGAGACTTTCTATTTGTATATTTTTTATTTTATTTTTGTGAACAAGCTCTTACGGTTTTTGTTGTATAGATCTTTAACTTTCTTGGTTAAATTTGTTTCTGGTTTTTGTTTGGTTGGTTTTTGTGCTGATGATACTCTTGAAAATGAGATAGTTTTCTTTATTTGATTTTTCAGATATCTTGTTATTAGTGTGTAGAAATGCAACTCATTTCTGAATGTGGATTGTATATCCTGTAAGTTTATACAATTTGTTGATTAGTTCCCACAGTTTGTTAATGAATCTTGGGATTTTATGTACATACATATAAAATAATATCATCTCCAAATAGTAACATTTTAACCTACTCCTTTCCAATTGCTTGCTAGATATTTGTTTTGCCTAATTGCTATTACTAGTACTTTCTGTGTTATATTGAATGAGTCAGGAAGTGGGCATTCTTGACTTGTTCCAGTGATAGGGAAAATGAGACATTTTGGGGGCCTAGTGATCTGAACCTGTGCCATTAACCTAATACACATTCTTATTAGCCTATAGTCTAGTCCAGTGATGGCGAACCTATGACACGCGTGTCAGAAGTGACATGCGAACTCATTTTTTGGGGTTGATTTTTCTTTGTTAAATGGCATTTAAATATATAAAATAAATATCAAACATATAAGTCTTTGTTTTACTATGGTTGTAAATATCAAAAAATTCTTTTACTACTACTAACATGCTGTTTACCTCTTTCTTTAGGTCTGTTAATAGTAGCATTTTAATATATGTACTCTTATGTTGGGTGCATTAATATTTACAAATGTCTTCAAACCTATGAACACAAGCAGAAGTTTTATGTTGCATTTTTGAGGTAGAATTCCTCCTTCTTGAGAAACCTCAGTCTTTTTTCTTAAGACATTCAACTACTTGGATGAGATCTACCTGCATTATAAAGGGTGATCTCCTTGACTGCAGTTAATGAATTATAAAAAGTATCTTCATAGGCACACCAAGACTAGTGTTTGATCACACTATCATATCCACCATCATCAATTTATAAGTGAACATTTCTTCCTTAACAGTAATAACCTTTAGATACTTAATTTTTCCTTTTCTCCCGGAAAGATACATTGTTTTCCATTTGAAAGTATACTGACCATCAAATTATGATAATATAAACTGTATTTTAAGTTTTAAGTTTCATGTGGTCAAAGGCTTTAGGTCTTAAAAAATGTTTCCTGATTAAGTTGGAATTGTAAATATTTGTAGTGTAATTGATTAAATACTATAGAGAACATATTGATGAATTTATTAAAAATAAAAAGGCATTTTTTAATTAATTTATTTATTTTTATATCTTTATTATTCAGATTATTACATTTGTTCCTATTTTCCCCCCCATAACTCCCCTCCTCCCAGTTACCGCCCTACCCTCCGCCCTCACTCCCCACCCACTGTCCTCATCCATAGGTGCAGGATTTTTGTCCAGTCTCTTTCCGCATCTCCCACACCCCTTCCCTGCCCTCCCCCGAGAATAGTCATTCCATTCCCTTTCTATGCCCCTGACTCTATTATATTCACCAGTTTAATCTGTT
>NW_006299386.1:379682-394799 GCF_000327345.1 Myotis davidii | reverse complement strand
CTGCGCCTCCTCTGAGTCTCGGTATGCTGTTCTCTTTCCTTCTAGTTGAAGAATTTCCCCTCAGCCAGCTTTCCTGTGGTTCTGGGTGATGTCCCTTCCGTCTTTTAGTTGTATTTTTGAAGTGGTTGTGCCAGGCAGCAAACTCCGGTGTTTACGTATGCTGCCATCTTGGTTCTCTAAAATTTATTTTTTAACAGGCTAAGCTGTTTTACTGTTAGTTCATGTGCTCGGAATTGATTACTACTTGTAGGATCTTTATGTACTGCTAATACTCAGTGGAAAAATAGTGCAAAGATGATTGGGGTCACTAGTGAAGCGTGTGAAAGGGTGTTAATGATTTATGCTATGTGTATTATTAATAGAGGATAGAGAGATGCACATTAAGTTTATCTAAAATAATAAGCAGAAAGGTTCTTTTCAAGTGAATTCAAGAGACTTACTCCCTAGGGTATTCCAGTTATAGAAGGGACCACCACAGATGCCTACGCTGGAGGCATAGCTGGTTTGGTTGAAGATGCAAAGAAATCAATGTGCTTTAGAAGAGTGACTGTGAGATGAGTTCTAATAGTTTATAAATCATGCTGTGGCTAGTAGGTCATTTTAAGGATTTAGATTTTATGAAGAAATTTTCATAGGGTTGATCTGATTTGATTTGACATTTTAATAGGGTATGTCTGGCAACTGTGTAGAAAATAGATGGGGAGCAAAGGTTAAGGCTAGGAGAGCAATCACAATGATATGACAATACTCCAGGTGAGAGATGGCAGTTACACCAAACAAATTGTTAGCAGTGGCAGTTGTGGGAACTGATTGGAATAATAGTATGTTCTGACAGGTGGAGTATGATGGAAAGAGAAGTATCATCATGCAGGTGGAGTATGATGGAAAAAGAAGTATCAAGAGCTTTACAAATTATTTTAAGGTGAGTGAGCATTAATTGAGATAGGGAAGATTTCAAAAGAAGAAAGCTTGAGCCATATTCAGTGCTTTTTTTTAACATAAGGAAAACAGAAATAATATTGAGAGACAATTAGCTACAAAATTACATTGCTAAACTGAGAAAAATAATTTTCTATTAATGTGATAGCAGCCTAATACAATAAATAAACAAGTGTATTATAGAATTGTACATCTGAAACCTATATAATTTTTAACCAATGTCATGCCAGTAAATTCAGTAAAAAAGAAAAGAGCTCATATATATATATATCCTATATAATAAAACCCTAATATGCAAATCGACCAAACATTGGAACCACCAGTGGAATGACCGGTAGCTATGACACACACTGACCACCAGAGGGCAGATGCTCAATACAGGAGCTGCCCCACAGAGGGAGGCCACCTGCGGAGGGCGCAGGCCTGGTTGAAGGACCCCCTCTGCCCCGCACTAATTTCATGCACCATTCTGTGATCCTGTCACATGTCTATCTAGCTGGGTGCACATCTCATAGGCTTTACTTTGGGCACTTGGACACTGAAGCCAAGACATAATATATCTTAAAGGAACACAGCAGCCACAGTTTCAGACAACTACTCAGTGGTGGGAGGAAATGCTGACCCCAGGGTTGATGGTTTCTTTCGGGAGATGGGTCCTACAGAGTTAGAAATGTGTGCCTGAATCTCTAGGAGGGGCAGGGGAGGGATTCAGGCTTGGGAGGGAGATGCGGGGATTATCTTTGCTTAAATGGTTGTGAATAAATGTCAATAATAAAGGGAACCTGAATGTTAAAAAAAAAAATGAGTACACTTATATATCATAAAGATGTTGATGATATAAGTTAGTTTAACCATCTTTTTTTAACTAAGAGCCTTAAAGTATTGATTGACTTTTACCCAGAAATTCCAATCATAATGAAAAACATAGTAAAAACATTAAAAAATGTTATAATTTCTTTATAATGGAGAGGAAAAGGAGAACAATATAAATGCCCAACAACCGAGTTTACATTAATTTAAAAGAGAGACAGCGTTATATACATGTAAAATTCCTGACTTGATTCACTTTTATTTATTTATTTTTAAAATATATTTTTATTGATTTCAGAGAGGAAAGAAGAGGGAGCTAGAGATAGAAACATCAATGATGTGAGAATCATTGATTGGCTGCCTCTTGTACGCCCCCTACTGGGGATCGAACCCACAACCTGGGGCATGTGCCCTTGACCAGAATCAAATCCAGGACCTTTCAGTCCTTAGGCTGACACTCTATCCACTGAGCCAAGCCGGCTGGGGCTTGATTCACTTTTAGATAGCATGATTCTGCACTATATATATAATTCAGTAGTTTGCAGATTATTTTAAATAATAAACATTTTTAACTTTTATAATCAGAAAATAAAACAAAGCATTAGATTATATATTATAACAAAATATATTTAAAGAAATACAATAAATATATTTATGAATTTTAGCATTAAAAATGTTGATGCCAGAAGAAAGAAAATCAAACATAAAAGAGGCTATCATCTATATATTTATCTTTAGTCTGTTCTTATTACTTTCTGATTCCATGTTTGTTAATTTGTTTACTCAGTAAAATGTATACCCAAATCAATACTCATGTTATTTTCACACTCATTTGCAGATATTTTTCTAAGAGCAGCAAAAATTTGAGTCACATAATGCACACGTTTCCAGCTGAAGTCACACAGTGTGAAACTGTCTTCTTTCAGCTATCATATACAAAACAAGTGGATTTTTCATTATCTATTTAGTGACACATTTCCAGAATTTTTGTGCTTTTTGTTGGCTTTTTTTTTGCTGTTTAAAATATACCCCAAACACAGTGCTGAAGTGTTACCTATAAGAAGGCTGTTATAAGTCTAACAGAAAAATATGTGCATTAGACAAGCTTTGTTCAGGCACATCATAGTGTTGTGGACCTTATGTTAATGAATCAGCAATATATCGAATAAACAAGGTATCTTTAAGCAGAAACATGCCTAAAACAAGTTACCTATTGGTTGGTAAGCAAAGTTCTCAGGAACCTAATCCTCTATTTCTCTATGAGCCATTCTTCAGTATATGCTAAATTGGGGCCTACAGAAATTTTCTTTTTTGTTGTTGATAGTATTACAGACGTCTCCCATTTTTTCTCTTTTTGCCCCACTCCACCCAATCCCCACCCCATTCCAGGACTTCTCCATACTATTGTCTGTGTGCATGGGTTATGCATATCTGCATATACATTCTTTGGTTAATCTCTTTCTGTCCCTTCCCACCCTGAGATCTGTTATTCTATTCCTGCATACAACTACAAGTGCTGGTGAGAATGTGGAGAAAAGGGAACCCTTGTGCACAGTTGGTGAGAATGCAGACTGGTGCAGCCACTGTGGAAAACAGTTTCCTCAAAAAATTAAAAATGGAACTGCTGTTTGACCCAGCAACCCAACTTCTGGGAACACATTCTAAGAATCTGGAAACACCAATCAGAAAGAATGTATGCACCCTTATGCCCATAGCAGTGTAATTTACAATAGCTAAGATCTGGAAACAGTCCAAGTGCCCATCAGAAGATGGTGGATAAAAAGCTGTGGTATGTTTACACAACGGGATACCATGCAGCTGTAAAAAAGAAGGATCTCCTACCCTTTGAGGCCGCATGGAGGGCCCTGGAGACTATTATGCTGAGTGAAATAAGCCAGTTAGAGAAGCAATCATCACATGATCTCAGTTATATGTGGAATCTAATGAACAAAATAAACCAATGAACAAAATAGGTCCAGATGGCAATTTTCTTATAGAACATAACTACAAATAATAAGAAATTACCGTACCTGTTTTCTGTCTATCTAAATTTCCTATGACAGTATTGTTAAACATTGTAAAGTTTAGGTCCTTTTCAATAAATGACTTTGGAATAACAACTTGATGACATTATAAGAACAATAAGGTTTAACCTTATGTTTTAGTGTATGAAGATTAACAAATATTTTCCATACTGGGGACTGTATTTGTGGGTTAGGAGCCATGAAGAACTAATTAGGATTTCCATGAAGAAGTATCAGTTTTCTTGAATGGGGCCATTATGAGGAGTTACAGTTATTTTTTTCCACTGATCAACTCCATACACAGGGATCTCTCATTCTGGAACATACAGTCAACTCTTAGGTAGTTCAGTCTTTTTCAACATTGATGTTCTTGTTTATTGATAAGTAGAAATGCATACCTAGAATTTCTAGTATATTTGTGATTTAGATTCTAAGAAGACTGTCTTCTGGAGTGGTTTGTCTTGATAATAGGGGAAAATATATAAACAATCATCTTAAATACTATATTCCAAATTCAATTACTTACCTATGGTAAAGAAATTCTGTCATTTCAGTTAGCTCTGAGTATCAATGTTATAATAATTTCCTTGAATTATACATGAATAAATCAACCCAGATAAGTTTTTCAATATGGTAAGATCTCATAATTAATATAAATGATCAAAATTAGACTCCACAGGGTGAAAATTTTATTGAAACAGAAAAGATTAATTTATATATTTTGTAGGTTACTTTAAGTATTATAATAGTCCTATAGGGAAAAGAGAGCTAATGTGATCTAAATCGGCATGTTTTGTTATAATTCAGTTGTGTTTTATAAAGCAAACTGAGGCTAAAGATTAGAAAATCTAACTACATCAGATTGCACAATTAATTTGTGTTGGTTTATTGTTTCTGATTAAGTTTCCTTTAATTTCATTTGCTTATTTTTCAGCATTTATAATAATTAATTTGAACCTTAAAACTTCATTAGTACATATTAATATTTACTTTCATAGGATAGTAAAAACATTTCCTCTGGGTTTATTTACCTATTTAAAATTAATGAGTAAATGGAGATGGAGAGAAAAATGATCAGATGGAGAAAAAATCTACAATGTATCCAATAAAACATTTACTTTAAGATACCCATTCTAATAATATATCATGAAAATGTTTGTACTTTTAAAATCAGAAATAAGGCAACCTAAATAAACCTGAAGAATGAATGTTCAGGTTTCAAAAGCAGGAGTCCTAGAACAGCATTTTTTTTTATTTGACTTTTCAACTCTAAAAAATAAATCTTGACTCTGCCCCAAAAATAATAATAATAAATTTTACTCAAACTATAACACAATTTCTTTCAAAAAATGTAAAACTTTCATAGTTTCATGATTATTCCTTAAAATAATAGTTTTATTGTCCCCTAGCAAACTGTAAAAATGCAATAAATTTCACAAAATAAAATTAGAAACGCCCCCCTCACCCAGCAAGACTATCACATGACAAAATAAATAAAATGCTACTTTCTTCTAAATAACATATGTCATTGTAGCCAATGTGGGTTTTTAATAGCACACTGAAATGACACATTGCCTTGATGTTCTTACAAAGGTATTTGAAAAGTCAAAATAATCTTTCTGAATACCTATTGTTTCTTTTTAACTACAGAAAGAAAAGCAACTGTTTAAAACAGATTATTTAGCTGTATGTTTTTCAAAGTACAGTTACAAAGAAGACAGCATAAGACTGTTCAGTAAATGATTAATCAGCCTTGGAAATGAGCCATGTGCAAACCTGTTTTATGGACCAAAAAGGTCAAACGCAAAACCAAAACACAGTGTTGCTGTTGTTGTTACAGAAGTATAACAATCTTTTAGTTTATTTATTTAAAAAAATACACAATACAGTAGTTTTTCCCTCCAAATACTGTATGTCAAGTTAAAATTCCATTGTTGCTAAACCCCACATTTAAGCTGTGAGAGTGGACTGTGTATTATTTTTTCTACTGTTTAGTTCTATGTGTCTTGTCTTCTTTGAATCATACATAAGGAGATAAGTATTTAACTTGTAGCCTTTGCAGTATCAAGGGAAACTGTATAACTGTATTTTCCACACATAAAGTTGAAAAACAAGGAAGTGAAAACTTTCATCTTAGTCTAATATGATGTACTTTAGGAAATGAGGTCCAAGAACAGGTCAAAGTCAGTATTACCTTGTTCCTTTCTTAAAACAAATTCACATGGTTTCTCTGTAACATGGTAAAATGTGTTGAGGGTTTTGAAATTGTGCATGGCTTTCCCAGCATAAATAATCTTGTTTTCAATACTCCTATTAATTCTTTCAGAGGCAGAGATCAGGATATTAAAATAAGGAGAAAATGCATTACTTTATCTGACAATTGTGAACAAATTTCAGAGTGATTATAAATTCAAATTACAATGCTAATGTACCAGGTAGAAATATTTGATGAGAGTAACAAACTCTCCATGTAGTACTTTAACCAATTTCAGAGTTAGTCAATTGGGACACTGAATGAGTTGCTCGCAATGCATAGCTTAACCTTTCCACTTCATAGTATAAGAGTGTGTCCTCATACTTGTGTTTTCATGGTTGGAAGATGATTGCTAACAAAAAGGGGAAAAGGAGAAGGAATGATCATCCTCCTGCATTGTGTCCCTTTTTACTAAGACGGCAGACACCTTCCTTGAAGCTCCTGCTGCCCAGCGGATACATGTTTTTGGTTATTGGTGGAGAGTGTCAGTGGCAAATGTTTCTAAGAGAGGCTGGTGATCTGAGTAATGAGGTTTGTTATTACATATATTTATTAGGGGCAGAAAAAAGAGAGAGATAGGGATTTGAGTTCTTGAACAGTCAGTATAAATTACCATTAATTTTGAGAGCTTGAATCTTTCTCAAGTGTGTCCAGAAAGAAAACAAAAACCCCCACTCAGTATGCTTGCTCTTACAAATTTCCAACTGTGCCAACCAGCATATGAAGTGATCATGAATTTGTCCCATTTCAATCAATAGGTGTAATTCATATCAATTATTTTATTTAATAATTTTGAATTGAATGATATAATAATATACTCAAGTTCTTGTTGAGGTTTTTATTTGTCTGTTTTTGCTCCAATACTTTGTTCCCAATTCTGTGATAGATAGAATAGTCAATTTTAAGAACCATTGACACTCATCTTGTCAGGGATAGTTTTGTACAAATGAGGAAATACAACTACTGTACATATAAAATAATGCATTAATTAAAATTAGCATAAGATGGAGAAATGAGAAAATAAAATATAAGTGATAAATGCAGTAGAATGATAAGATGATAGATAGAATTACATATCAATATGGTTGTGCTGAGCTATAAGTGTCAGGAGGTACTTGTGAAGATGGTAGGAATGGAGAAAGGGTATTCTGTGATTTTACAGATTATTTTGTGCTAAAAGATCCACATTGTCTTAGCAAAAAGTTTTAATTTAACAAAAAGGAGGGAGGATGATCATCCAAATCATCCATGGAACTTTTCAAATTGATTTCTTTTCTTTGTAGAATTGAGAATCATGTTTTGAATGAGATATTATTTTGTGTGTGAGTTTGGCTACCTTTCAAGTCTGTCTAGGAACAAAGCAAAAATCACTTTACTAGTTCATGGGAAATATTGTATTTTGAAACAAGAATGATCTTTTTAAGCACTAGAATGGAGAGTAGAGTATACTCTGAAAAAGTTATAGAGACAGAGTGAGGAAGAAATTAAGATAATTCTAGAAATTAATGTCTGATCAAGTTTTTGGTAGTTGAAAAGGAAAATAAGTAAAACATGAAAAATCTTTCATAGGTCTACATTCTAGGATTATATAACATGTGATGGTGGTTGGCCTTTGCTATTGGGTATTTGTTAGTAGTAGCCTTAAAGAAGATTTAAAATTATTTGAAATGAAAAACTCATAGCATAGACTGGTTTAGTTACTGTTCTATAAAAGTTAGGGTGCAATTATAACTATATGTGCCTTCTTAAAAATTAGTAGATGATAATTATATAGTAGAAATAATAAAAGTCAATAATGGCTTTTACATCTCTATGAGATGATATATACTTTCTACCACAAGCTACACATTTCATAAATAAGTATAACAGACTACCAAGGATGACTGCAGGTTTTCTCTTTTATAATGTAAGCTTTCTTAATAGAATATTCAGACATTAGCTGTACTAGAAACACTCAAGAATTACTACAACAGAATAACTTATACGTTTACATTGAAATACTCTTCTAATTGAGTGCATCCATCTAATGCTGATTTTGAAAAAAAAAAACTAAATTCAAAAACATATTTTTAAAAATCAGAAACTGATTTTTCCTGTTTTTAATTGTAAATAAATACTTCTAGTGAACCTGCATTTTAGAAACTGTTATTCTAGTTACAAAACAAAATAAATTAATTTTCTCTGATACTGTGTTTTCATCTTAACTCTGAATAAATAAAAATAGTGGGATTAATTACTTATAGAGAGTTTGATTCAAAAGAAGAGAATAGGTTTTAATAAATATGTTAAGCTATCTGTAGCCCAAAAATCTATTGAGAGTAAAATTTTTTGATGTATTGTAAGACATGTCAGTTCACTTATGCAAAGCAACCAGGGATCTTTTTCTTTCATTTTATAGCAAACAAATGATAGGGAAATAAAACATTGGGAAAATTCTTATCTTATATTGAGCTTGATAGAATGAATGGGCATTAATCCAACATGTATATTTGTATTCTAGATTATGTTAATATTGGTTGTTACTAGCTAGATTAAGTTAATATTCTAGTCGTGATGATGTTGTTGTGAATCAGGAAGTCTTATTTCGAATGAGCTTACATTCTGAACAGGGTAATTCAATTTGACAGAAATAATTATTTCTAATTGAAGTTAACATTTAATAGAATCCTTTTTGGGGCACAAATTAATGATAAGCAGTTTCTGTATAACAATATTAAACACTTTCCTTGATTGCAACATCTACGATATGTGATTGTGGAAGAGTTTTATACCCTTGCCCTATGTAATCCATATTATTCCCTAACTTTTGGTTCCCATATATCTGTGATACAGTTGTAGAGATTTTATACTGAAACACATTCACTTACTCATTTATTCATTAGTTTGATCAGTCTTTCAACAAATATGTGCAGACTGATTAGTAAGTGCCAATGAGAATTTAGAAATAGGAATCCATTCCTTTGTAAGAACTGGTGCAAAAGGTGGAGTCAGATATTTTGGTGTTCAAGCCTAAATTCCACAATTTACAAGCTGGTAGTTATAACTTAGGGTAAGTTGCCTATCATCTCTGTCTTTAAATCCGTACTTTAATATATTCACAGGATTATTAGAAGCCTTAAATGATAAAATATATGCGGAGTATGACAGAGCTCTCAGTATATGATAGGTGTTCAACAAAGGTTTGAGATAATTGACCTAAGAAAGATTTATTTACAAAGACAACAATAATTTAATGAGAAAGCACTAAGGAAAATTTGAATTTATTTTTCAGGCCCAGGTGCTTATTTGTCATGTAACTGTGGTGATATCAGTTGAAATTTCTAGGCCATAATTTCTGATCTGTTAGATAGAAAGTGTAGCTTAGCGCCCAATCTCACAAACTCAAAGAGTTATTGCAATATCACCATAGAAAAAGATGGTTAAAATAATTTACAAACAATGAAACACTATATAATTTTAAAAGTTTTATACATTTTGTTTGCTTTTATCTCTTAATGCAGTATTTCAAAATTGCATATTTCAAATTTAAAACCATTCTTATTTTTTAAACATTTTTAAAATTAAATTTATTGGGTCGCTATTTATTAGTAAGATTATATACGTTTCATATGTTCAATTCTATGATACATAATCCATATACTGCATAGTGTGCCCATTACCCAAAGTCAAACCATCTTCTGTCACTATATATTTGACCTCCTTTACTCTTTATCTCTCCCAAAACTCCCTTGCTTCTGGGAACCACCATATTGTTGGCCTTGTCCATGAGTTTTTGTTTATTTGTTTTTCTTTGTTCATTTGTTGTTTTCAGTTTATATAACATAAATGAGTGACATCATATGGTACTTTTTCTGTCTAATTTTGCTTTGTGTGGTATTCTCAAGACCCATCCATGTTGCTTCAAATGGCAGTATTCCATTGAATTCCATTGTGTGTATGTCCCACATCTTCTTTATCCAATCATCTGGTGAAGGACATTTTGTTTCCATATCTTGGCCAATGTGAATAATGCTGCAATAAACATAATGGTGCATATATCTTTGCAAATAAATGTTTTCAAATTTTTCAGGTAGATATACAGAAGAGGGATTTCTGTGTCATATGGTAATTCTACTCTTAATTTTTTGAGGAACCGCCATACTGTTTTTCATAGTGTCTGTACCAGTTTACATTCCCACCAGCAGTGGATGAGGATTCCTGTTTCTCCACAACCTCTCCAACACTTATTACATGTCTTGTTGATAATGGCCATTCTAAAAAGTGTGAAGTGGTATCTCATTGTAGTTTTGCTTTGCATTTTCCTAATAGCTAGATGTTGAACATCTTTTCAAAGTATAAAAATCCACTGTATTCCTGTATACTAACAATGATATTTCAGAAAAAGAAATAAAAACAAATTATTTTGCAATTGCAACAAAAATAATAAAATATCTTAACAAAGGATGTGAAGGACCTTTCCACTGAGTGGCCAGATTATTATGACCACCTGATGTTTGTACACAAATTAGCTATAATTTCGTGCTGAAGTTGCTAGGGGGCCAGACCATTATAAATAGGGAAGCAGGTTGTTTACCATGACAGGAGAAGTGATTTTTTTCTGAAGATATGGGTAAACAATGCAATTTAACAGCCTTTGAACGTGGGTATACTGAAAATTATAAAGCATTATTAAGAGATTGAAAAAGATACAATTAAATGGGAAATGCTTTCTCTGTTGGATTAGAAAAAGCAACATACTTAAAATGTTCATATTACCCAAAGCAATACATAGATTTAATTCAATCCTCATCAAAATGCCAATGAGCTTAGCCAGTGTAGCTAAATGGTTGGGCACCAATCTATGAATCAAGGAGGTAATGGTTCGATTCCAAGTCAGGGCACATGCTTGGGTTGCAGGCTTGATTGCTAGTAGGGGGCCTGCTACAGGCACCTGATGAATGATTCACTCATCATTGATGTCTTAATTCCTTTTTCTTCTCCCTTCCTCTCTTGGAAATCAATGAAACCATTTAAAAAAAAATACCAATGACATTTTTTAGAGAAATAAAACAAAAATATTTAGATTTTCTTTCTTGATACTTAACTTCTCTTTTATTTTATTTTTTCCTCATTAGCTTTGTCTTAATTCACATTTTTACCCTTTTATTCTTTGTTTTATATTTCTTTGTAATATCTTTAATCTTTCATCTTTAAACTAGAACATGTCCTCTGGATATATGTCTATTTGTTCAACAAACAACACACACACATAGCTCCATATATGTATAACAAACCTAGCAACATTTCCTTTTCCTGTCACAGAAAATTAAGATTTATCATGGAGAGAATGACAATTATTTCTATCACATTTATTTTATCAAACATTTTATTATCTCTTATTATGGGATAAGTAGTATGCTAAATGCTTTTATATGTGCAAATCTAATTTAATTCTCACACAACATTGTGAGAGCAAATTTTAGTCATTTACATAACTTGCATAATAATAAGATTAGGAAGAATTAAATCTAGTGATTCTACAGTAGAATGCTTAAATATTACATGATACTTAGTTTTATTGAAGAAAATTCCAAAATTATAACGTTGTCCCCTGTTTCTTTCAAATTGAATTACATAAAAAAACAATAGTGGAATTTAATGGAACTTATTTCAACATGAGATATTTTTACAAATGCATGACATGTATAATATGCATGCTATTTTTCTGTTTTCTTTGTTCTTTACTGTGCTTTATTCTCTTTTAGACATAATGCTAGTTTTTCTAAAAATAATTTTACCTTTGTGGCTACCACTATATAAGTGATGTTATTTACCATTTATCAGCACACCAAAATAATTAATCCTGAAAGCATTTTTTAAAAATATATTTTATTGATTTTTTTTACAGAGAGGAAGGGAGAGGGATAGAGAGTTAGAAACATCAATGAGAGAGAAACATTGATCAGCTGCCTCCTGCACACTCCGTACTGGGGATGTGCCCTCAACCAAGGTATATGCCCTTGGCCGGAATCGAACCTGGGACCATTTAGTCCGCAGGCTGACGCTCTATCCACTGAGCCAAACAGGTTAGGGCCTGAAAGCATTTTTTTTTTTAAGTACTAATACCTTCTTTATGGCATAAAGCAATATTTTATACATTAACACAATTTTGCAGTAAAATAATTTTATGTAAAATTGTAAAGAAACCACTGCATAGATAACACTGATGTAAAAATAGGCTGGCTGTTAAAAGTTCATTGAGTTCATAAATTAGGACCTGAAAGCATTTTTATTTGTATTTTTACTAATATAAATAAAAATAGCTTTGGATAAAATATAGCTAAAAATCAAATTTTATTTAGGGGACAATTGATTAGGGGTTGCTCTGTAAAATATTTATGAACTCACGGAATTATAAATAATCAATAATTTCAAGCAATTTCTAAGACAGGATCAGTGAGCATGTACACCTATTTTATTGATAAAAATTGCAAGGGTATGGTTTGATTTTCACTCACAGAAAATAGGGCTTTAGTCTTAAAGGGTTTCATTCAAAAGTTCCCTGCACAGCAAAGTTCATGGCACTCAATTTATCTACCTAGAGAAGATAAAGGGCTTAACTGCACTATGTGATTGGAAACTCTGGCTTTAGGAAGTCTCCCAGAAATACAGCCTGGTAAGCCACCCCTCTGACACTCACATTGTTATTATATAAATGCTATAATTTTTTTTCCTAAAGAAAGACTGAAATTGGCTATTTTTACCTTGAGACAAAGCATTTTAGATGGGACAATATTATTTTTTCTGTCAGAAAACATTTTATCTAAGCACATTGAGTACACTTCACTAAATCAGCACAAACGGCTATGAGAGCAAAGTCAAACATCTCAAAGTTAGATTTTATTAAAAATAGGGCATGCTTCTGGAGGTGAAAATGTTATGTAGGCATGTATGAGAGGGGAAGAATTTTGACAAAATATAATAAAATTACTTAAGACTGATTTTCCCAATATATGAAGCATGTAATTTTATGAAGCTGGTCCATTATTGTAGATAATAGAGCACTGACTGGTGTTTGTTCTTTTTCTAAAACTAGTACATGTATACCTGCACACACAATAGGAACACTTATATATTACAAAATAGCACAAACAGACAATTCACAGAAAACAATCACATCAATAAACAGGCAATAGAATTAAATAGATATGAAAATTAAAACTAGATAAGACACTTTTTAGAATGTCAAAAAATAAACCTTTTTAAAATAATCATTAATAATGAGAGTGTGAGGAAAATAATGTACATGCTTAATGGAGAAGGTATTTAAATATGTATAACATTTTGGGAAGGTGGTTTGTTACTAATTGTTTGCAACAGTTAAAATACAAAATCATTTGTTTCTAAGTGTACTAGAAATTTATTTTTCAGATATACAGCCAAATGTATACTAGTAAACATGTGTATTTTTTACATTTTTAAATGTTAATGAAACCAAAGTGCTGCGATCAGGTCCAAGTTCGTTGTCTCACAAAATCAAAGAATGAGTTCGGGGCAAAGATGGTTAGTGGAAGCAAAGTCTATTGAGAGATAGACAGACTCCCTACAGCAGGCAGGGAGGGAGCCCACGCCGGTTGCCAATGAAGCTTCTTTGTCTCAGGTCCCAAAGTCCCTTGCCCCTAAGCCAGTCCTGGAAAAGGTGGAGCTGAAGTTTCAGGAGAGCCAAAAGCAGGTCAGTGTCCAGAGCTTCAGGTCCATGTTTCAGCCGGTGTAGTTCATCTAATTAAAGCTAATTCAAGCCCATCAGTCCATGTGGAGTCTACATGGCCATAAGCTATGTGGGCGCAGGGGAGCATATCCCCTGCCACAGGAGAGCCAGGAACCCAGTTCACCAGAGAGAGAAGAGCAGAGAGCATGCTCTTTGTCTAGGGGAAGATATATGCTTTTCTAGTTCCTGATCAATTTTTGCAAAGAATTCCGCAGTAGAAAAATGTATACATTTTAAAGCTCACATCTCTCACATGCTTCCTTCCTGCACAGCTGGGTTGCCTTAGTAACTCCCGCCAACTGGGTTCAGTTCTATGTCCTTTTGTTTGGCTCTGTGGTTTTTCTAGGAACAGGGTACAGTCAGCAGGCTGCCTCCTATTATTCCCCAATGTTCTATTACTCTTGGACTTCCTGGCTCTGCTCCAACCACCCCCTCCATGGTCCTGTCTTTGACTATTTGGCCCCCTTCTATCTCCTCATTAATATCAAAATGACGCCGAAACCGGTTTGGCTCAGTGGATAGAGCGTCAGCCTGTGGACTGAGGGGTCCCGGGTTCGATTCCGGTCAGGGGCATGTACCTTGGTTGCGGGCGCACCCCCAGTGGGGAGTGTGCAGGAGGCAGCTGGTCGGTGTTTCTCTCTCATCGATGTTTCTAACTATCTCTCTCCTTTCCTCTCTGTAAAAACTCAATAAAATATATTTAAAAAAATCAAAATGACAAAAATATGTAAATATTTATAAATGAAAAGATGATTAACTACATCTATCTATATATATGAAAGCCTAATCAACCAAATGACTGAACAACTGAACGACCGGTTAATCAGTAGCTATGATGTGCACTGACCACCAGGGGGAAGAAGCTCAATGCAGGAGCTGCTCCCTGGTGGTCAGTGTGCTCCCACAGCCAACTTCCTGTGGTCCCTTCCACTGGCTGGCTGTCCCCGATTGGCCCAATTGGGACTGGGTAAGATGGCCCTGATAGACCCCATTCGCTGGCTAGGCCAAGGGATCCCACCCATGCATGGATTCATGCACCAGGCCTCTAGTATATCCTATCTAATAATAGACAAATATGGTAATTGACCATACCTTCCCTACGCCTCCCATTGGCTAATCAGCGTGTTATGAAAATTAACTGCCAACAAAGATGGTGGCTAATTTGCATACTTCAAGGCAGGGTGGGACACCGGGAGCTGCCATCCAGGCCCCTGAAAAATCTTCTAATTGTTTCTAGCATAATTTATTAAATTGTGCTAAAATTTACAAGGGTTCAATTAAAAAAATCATAATTCTAAATGATATAATAGAAAATATATATTAGTGCAGTTATAAGCAGTTAT
>NW_006299386.1:377502-379397 GCF_000327345.1 Myotis davidii | reverse complement strand
GTTCAGTCCAGTCTGAGGGATTCCCCCCCGCCCCCATGCACAAATTTTGTGCACCAGGCTTCTAGTATGCATATAAAAGGCTAAGTGACTGACTGGTAGGTATGACCAGGGGGCAGACACCTGGCCTGTGGGGATTGGGCCAAAACCAGGACTTCAACATTCCTGAAGGGGTCCCAGATTGTGAGAGGGCATAGGACAGGCCAAGGGACCCCACCAGTGCACAAATCCATGCACTGAGCCTCTAGGGGTATAAATAAAAACATATGAATGATTTTGATTTGTATTAAAGTTACAGAGTAACTCATACCAAATCACATGATAAAACAATGGACAGTTTCATAGAATGGAGACAAAAATCACTGATTCCTCTTCTGTAAACCAAAGTTCTTGGTAAAAGACAAGAAGAATAAGTCCCTGCATCATTGAGAAGGCAATAGACAGAGAGTGTGCCACAAGTGTTACATATAATTTGATTCATAAGTTATTACCAAATTTCCTTGATGTTTATCTTATTTATGGTTTGAGTAGCATGACGATGTCAGAGAGAATCTCTCTGAGTTTCCTTGTAACCAGAGATAATTACATTAAAGTTTTAATATATTAGTATACCTTTACTTTATATATATAAATATAGACTATAGTAGTCATATTTAAATGCATTGTTAAGTAATAACTAGTATATAGTACTACAAACAAAATTCTGGTCAATTTACTTTGAAAACTATCTATATGAGAAATTCATTTCTTTATAATATATTAATAGATTATTAACCACCTTTTATCTATTTAAACAAACAAAATATAGGGAAAAAGTTCTTTGACATTGGCCTTGGCAATTATTTTTTTTTTAGATTTGACACCAAAAGCAAAGACAACAAACACAAAACTCACCAAAGTAGACTACATCAAACTAAAAAGCTTCTGCAAAGGAAATAATCAACACAATGAAAAGGCAACCCTTGGATGAGAAGAAAATATATAACTTATATGGGGTTAATATAAAAATATGTAACTCATAGAACTCGATGGGGGAAAAAAAGCCAAAAAAACACACCTTAATTACAAAATGGGCAAAGGGCCAAAATAAACATTTTTCTAAACAAACAAACAAATGTCCAACAAATACATGAAAAGATGCTCATCACTAATCATTAGGAAAACATTACTCAAAAACACAACTAGATATCATCTTACATTTGCTGATTATTGCTTTTGTTGACTTTTCTTTTGGTGATAAATACAAAGAATCATTGCTAAGACCAATGTCAAGGAACTTTTTCTTATGTTTTCTTTCTAGGAGTTTTATAATTTTGCCTCCAAATGTTCAAGTCTTTTGATGAACCACCCTTTCTATCATTATATAATGAATTTTAATCTCTTGTCATAAATACTATGTCTGATAAAAGAATAGCTACACCTGCTTTCTTTTGGTTTCTATTTGCATAGAAGATACATATAAAGATATAGATAGATATAGATATAGATGATATAGATATACACCTATATCTATATCATCTATATCTATATCTATATCTATCTATCTATCTATCTATCTATCTATATATGAGAGAGAGAGAGAGAGAGAGAGAGAGAGAGAGATCTATCTATCTATCTATCTATCAATATATACATCCCATCTAATAAAAGAGAAACATGGAAATTGGCATACGACCGCTACCCTTCCCATTGGCTAATTAGGGAGAAAAGCAAATTAACTGCCAGTCAAGATGGCGGACGACAGCCAGGCAGCTTGAAACTAACATGAGGCTTGCTTGCTTCAGTGACGGAGAACTCCAACGTTCCTCGCCTGCCTTGCCGGCCTCTGAGCCTGCAGTTTAAGAAACATTGTAACAAATATAGAAGCTAAACAAAACCCCAGAAACCTGATTTCAGTG
>NW_006299386.1:374792-377448 GCF_000327345.1 Myotis davidii | reverse complement strand
GGAGCCACGAGGCCTCCGGGCACCGGGATCAGTGTGACAGGGGGCAGTGCCCAAACCCCTTGATTGCCCTGTGGCTCTGTGTGTGACAGGGGGCGGGGCCACAACCTCCCTATTGGCCGTGTTCTGTTCCTGACAGGGGAAAGCACCCCAAGCCCCTGATCGGCCCTGCTCTGTGCCTGATAGGGGGGAGCTCCCCAACCCCCTGACCGCCCTGCGGCTCTGCGTGTGACAGGGTGCGGCACCCCAACCCCCCCACCCCATGGGCCCTACTCTGTGTGTGATGGGGTAGAGCCATAACCTCCCCATTGGCCCTGCCCTGACTGTGACAGTGGTGGTGCCCCAACCCCCTGATCGGCCCTACGCTGAGCGTGACTGAGTGTGGCATCGCAACCTCCCGATCTGCCCTGCTCTGTGCATGACAGGGGCGGCGCCCTTCTGATGGTAGAACTTAGTCCTTTTACACTTAAAGTAATATTGATAGGCAAGGGTTTAATATTTCTGTTTCAATATTTTTTGGCTTTGTAGGTCTTTTCTTCCTTGCTTCCTCTTGTGACCAGTCATTTCAAGTAACAAATGAGGGAGAACTTTGTTTGATTTTTTGCAAATAGGACTATTTTTCTTATATTTAAGTCCATATCATAACTTAATTTCACAATTGTCTAGCAGCTATCTTTATAATTTAAAAATTTAATGAACATAAATCTGTAAAATATTGTCCTGGATATTTTTTGGAGTAAGTAAAGCTTTCCCAGAAGGTATTAAAAACTACAATCACAGAATGTATTGCTGAAAAGGTTTTTCTTTTCTCTTTTACCACCTATTATGGGTTGAATTGTGTCACCCAAAAAGGTATTGAAGTTTTAATTCTAAATATCTATTAATGTGATCTTACTTAGAAATAGTATCTTTATAAAGGTAATCAAGTTATAATGGATCCCGTTATAGTATCGTTATATTTTTTTTAATAAAAAGCATAAAGTTTGGTAGAGAGCAATGTATAGAAGGAAGATGGAAAGGCATAAGGAGAATGCTCTCCTCAAACCAAGGAATGACTGGCTATCAGAAGCTAGGATATAGCTTTTTGTTTTTGTATTTTCTGTTTGTTTTGTTTTGGTCTTTGCTTTGTTTTGAGCAGGTTGGTAGCACTGATCCTGTTTCTCCATATTGGCCAAAAACAGAAGTTTGTTTTTTTTTAAATCTGAGCTTTGCACACCTAATGATAAAATAAGTGGGCTATTATTCTCTACCTACTAAGAATGCTGACATTATAATTTATCATTTATTTTATTATTTATCTTTAACTTATTATTATCACTAGATAATAAAAGTAAAGTTTTTTAATAGTATCTAAAATAGATTAAAAACACAAAATCTATGAACTGAATATCCTATATAATAAAAACTTAATATGCTATGTGTCAGGTCAGCTGGTCAACTGTTCAACCAATCAAAGTGTAATATGCTAATGATATGTTAAGGTCACTCAAACACTTGCTATGATGTGCACTGACTGCCAGGGGGCACACCGTCAACTGGTCAACCAGTCGCTATGATGCTCCGACCTATAGGTTAGATTGCTGCGGGGGTCTGGCCAATTGGGACTGAGCAAACTCCGCCGGACATGCCTTAGAGCCCTCCTGTGGTCCCTCCCGAGCCCCAGTTGTGCACCAGTGGGGTCCCTCAGCATGGCCTGCATCCTCTTGCAATCTGAGACCCCTCAGAGGATGTCAGAGAGCCTTTTCAGCCCAATCCTACAAGTGAGACCGAGGGACCTCAAGGGTGCATGAACTCGTGCACCGGGTCTCTAGTCACTAAAAGATAAAAGAGTAAGCCATGAGGGACAGGAAACAACATAAGTGAATCTGTTGTTCCAGTTTACTATTTTAGGAAGTTTCTAAGCCAGTACTCAAGACTGTAGAAAAATCATCCATAAGATTGGAGGATACAGGACCTGGCATTGAGACCAGGATTAGTATTTGTCATTAGGTTCTTTCCAGATAACCTGTGGTCAGACTGGTTTAAGTACTTCCTCTTCACTAAATGCTTGGAAATTCTTAAGCTTTATTATTAATTTAAATGTTTTACATTATCTTAGGAATATTTAGAATATGGTGAATAATTATGTGATCCTCAAACAAAAAAATTGTATTTATCCTTTGAGTATATACTTTAAAAATTATTTTTGAATAGTATAAGTAATCCTATCTAATAACAGACAAAGATTGAAATTAACCATACCTCCGCTGTGCTTTCCATTGGCTAATCAGCGAGATATGCAAATTAACCACCAACAAAGATGGCGGCTGGCAGCCACAGAGCTGAAGCAAGCAGGAGGCTTGCTTGCTCCAGTGATGGAGGAAGCCAAGGTTCCCCACTTGCCGCGGCTGGGCTCTGAGCTCCAAAAGCAACAAAGTTGCAATTATAGAAGTTAAACAAACCCCAGATACCTGCTTGTAGCCAGGCCACGGCCTCAGAGCTGGACCAGTAACAGATTTCAATTATAGAAGCTAAACAAATCCCAGATACTTGCTTTCAGCCAGCCATGGCCTCAGAGCTGGAGCCAGGCCTCAGAGCTCGAGCCAGCTCTCAGCTCCAGTGACAGCTATAGAAGGTAAATAAATCCCAGAATTAAAAAAAAAAAGAAGAAGAAAAAGAG
>NW_006299386.1:362012-372832 GCF_000327345.1 Myotis davidii | reverse complement strand
AAGTAATGTTATTGCCGAAACCGGTTTGGCTCAGTGGATAGAGCGTCGGCCTGCGGACTGAAGGGTCCCAGGTTCGATTCCGGTCAAGGGCATGTATCTGGGTTACAGGCACATCCCCAGTGGGAGATGCACAGGAGGCAACTGATCAATGTTTCTCTCTCATTGATGTTTCTAACTTTCTATCTCTCTCCCTTCCTCTCTGTAAAAAAACAATAAAAATATATTTTAAAAAAAGTAATGTTATTTAAAGTATATTATGTGGCAGAATTCATAGATACTAATCTGTATCCATTGCATAGCACCTGTGTAGGACCCCATGAAATGAATTTTATAGGTGTACTGGCTAATAATGCGGAGTTTTTTCAATAGATGGAGTGACACATATGTTGATATATATGCGATTTGATATGTATGCTATTTTTTTGTATTGACAACAAGCTTCAAAACTTCATATGTCAAATTTTCTGAAGATGTTAACATCATAGATATTTTTATGCTTAAAAATGTCGAATTTCATGAGAAATAAAAGAGCACTTGCGGGAAGTTTTAATCCATTACTTTATTTTGAAGAAAAATGCTGCTGAAAGTTATTGTATCCTTCAGGAAGCTTATGGTGAACATGCTCCATCTCAAGATACTTGTGAACGCTGGTTTAAATGCTTTAAAAGTGATGATTTCAATGTAAAATACAAAGAATGTCCAGGTCAATTTAGAACCATGCTTTGATCTTTAAACAACCAGAATGGACCAGAAGACATAGCAAAGTAATTTTGCTTCATGATAACGCACCATCACACACTTCAAAACCAGTTAAAGACATGTTAGAAGATCTTGCCTGGGAAGTATTAACCCACCCACCGTATTCACCAAACCTTGCTCCTTCAGCTTACCACTTGTTCTGATCAATGGCACACGCACTTTCTGAGCAGCACTTCAAAACGTACAAAGAAGTGAAAAATTGGGTCTCTGAATGGTTTGCCTGAAAACCAGAAAAGCTCTATTGGGATAGTATCCAAAAATTACATGAAATATGGGGAAATGTGTAGCTAGCGATGGTCATTACTTTGAGTAAAGAACTTTTGATGTTTCTCTTGAAATTATCATGTTTTCTTTGATTACAAAATCTCCATTATTAACCGGTACAACTAGTATCATTATGTGAAATATTTTAGATTTACATTTTAATTTATTTATCTATATATAAAACACTAATATGCCAATAGACTGAACAGCAGAACAACCGAACAATTGGTTGCTATGATGGGCACTGACCACCAGGGGGCACGCACAGAACATGGCAGGTGTTGGTTGTGGCGGGATGGTGGATCAGGTGAGCAGGGGTGCCAGACCAAGGAGGGGTGCCAGTCACTGTCATTGGGCTGAGCCTCTGGTGGTTACTGAAATTGCTTTGCTCTCATGTGCCGAGGTCTCGCCGGGCACTCACACCTGCTACTGGTGCCAGCCCTGCTCGCACCCGCTGCCAGTGCCTGGTGCCAGCCCCAATTGCTTGGTGCTATCAGTGGGTGTGAGTGGCAGCTGCCAGCCCCAATCACCCCTCAGGGCTTTTCCACCTCCCCCTGCTGTCTCTGTCACTCTGTATTGCATCCAAAAAATTATTTTTAGTATTAGCATAGACTAAATTTTATACTCTTTAAACTTGAACAAAATATGGGCATAGCATACTCTTTATCAAATGAGAAGCACCTGTATCCTTTATAAAGCTCTAGGCAATTGGGCAGCAGCCACTTACACCTGCTGCTGGCACCAGCCCCAATCGCTCTACACCATCCGTGGGTGCGAGTGGGGCCGGCATTGACAGCGGGTGGGAATGGCAGTAGTGGGAATGGGGCTGCCAGCAGACAGGGGAATGGGGGCTGCAGCAGGAGGGGCCAGGTGGGGGCACAGAGGATGGGCCAAGACCTGCCCCTGTGCTCACTGCAGCCTCACGGCCCAAAGCTCCTTTCAAGGTGCATGAATTTGTGCACTGGATCCCCAGTTTTAATATAATAGATCTTATAGTTGACTTTTTCAATATAGTATCCATAAAATAATGTGTCCTTTCCTGAGAGAGCTTTGATTTAATGATTCCTTGAAAGACTACTATCAATGTTTCTAACTCATGCTTTTCCAAGTTTCCAAAATTCAGTGATGTCATTCACTTAAACCAATGGAATCTAGAGATTGAGTAATCACTTTAATTTTCCATAACTTTTAGAAGGTAGCTCTAGAAATACCTTGTGGCATATCTTTAGTAAGTTTTATGAACAAAAAAACTGTTTCTTTCATAGATAGATATAGATATAGACATATAGATATATGTATTAATCAGAAGCCCCCATGAACATTTATCTCAGAAAATACAGGAATATAGCTAGTTGTATAGTGAACTCATTCCTGGATACATCCTAAGTCATTTTATTGCATCAAAGATGATGAAGACATAATAGTAAGTTTAGTCTTCATAAATATTTCCATTCTACAAGTCCTGTGGGGTCACTGAAGTAAAATTTATCTGGGTATAATATTTTCACATAATGAAGTTTTTGTTATACATAGATAGAAAAAACAAACAAACATATGGCTTTGTTTCTGACAGCTCAATTTCAAGAAGTCAAGGCAGGATGGTTTCGTATTATGTTTCTGTTTATAATATTTTGCAATCAATAATTCCATTTTTTATTCATTATATATGAGCAGAAATTTTAGAATTTATGGGCATATCATGCTCTTTATCCATGAATTGGGAACACCACTGCAATTGATCCATTCCATCATAGATAAAACTTTGAGATGTCTTTGACACCAATGTTATTTTCTTTTTTGGCCAAAGAGAACTATATTCTCCAACTCAGAAAATATTTTCCTTCAATTACTTAATTGAATGTAATGGTTTCCTAAAATCACTGTAAATGTTACTTATTATGGGAAATCTTAAATGAGCACAAATTCTTTGCCACTTCTCCCATTAAGATAGGATTTATGACACTTCTTTTAAAATCAGGCAAATTTCTGACAGCTCAGTGCAACAGACATTAAGAGGTGACCATGTACATGTACCCGGGCCCAGTCCTTAAGAGAATGTCAACTATGTGTCCTTGGCAATACTGACATGTGACACTTCCTTTTAGAAGTCAGCTGCCATATTATAAAAAGGCACTCCCACGCAGAGGCATATAGGTGCTCTGATGGACCACGTCATAAGAATTTCCAGACAATAATCAGCATCATCTGCCACCATTTGAGTCCTCTTTAGCATCCATTCCTGAAAACCCTTCAGATTCCTGCAATATCTGACCACTGCCATTTGAGTAAACCAAGAAGACCACAGAGTTAAGTTTAATCAAACCATAGAAGCATCGAGAATTAAAAAAAAATTACTGATGTTGGTGTGATATTTTTACAGAAATAAATAAACAAAAACTAATCCTTTCACAGTTTTAAATCTTTCCAGTCAGACTCTCTTCCATGTTGGCGGAAATTACTAAGTCATCAGATTAAAGCAAGAGACAGGAAAGTTTTCTTCCTATCCGCTGCTGTCCAGTTTCACTTTGCTTAGGTTCTGGGCAGTATTTATGCCATGTAACAGTTTTCCAAAATTTTAAGGTTAAATAAAGTAAAAAAATTTAAAAAGTTTGCCACAGCTTAGATTTGTCACTCATTAAATTGTATGGTTGTTCACCAAGCTCTTCCACATTCTCATTTTGAATATTCAACATATGGCATAGAATATTAACCAAATTAACTTTTTTTTTAAATCTATGTGGTCCAAAGGCATTTATCCTTTAGTCACTGCTTTTCTAATTCTAATTTTTGTCCCCCAAGCTGGAACATTAGTGGAGACCTTTTCACCTTCATTTGGATTACTAGTTAGAAATATGATATGGAGATCTTCCACACTTTCCACTCTCCCCACACATTGAATAAAACCTTCTAACCATTATGTACTGTGGCCAAATAATTATCATATCTGGAATCACAGAACACATCAAATGTTTGGCCCCTGAGACCATCCAGCAGCTGTCTCTGTCACTCTGTATTGACGTTTGCTATAGCCAAAATATTTTGGAGAATTAATTCAGCAAGTTTTTAAGTGTTTCTCCACTTATTTGGAGAAAATAGTCATCTAAAAAATTATTTTTAGTATTAGCATAGACTAAATTTTATACTCTTTAAACTTGAACAAAATATGAATTTGCATTTATGGGCATAGCATACTCTTTATCAAATGAGAAGCACCTGTATCCTTTATAAAGCTCTAGAAATTATTATTTTTCCGGAAACAAAAATAATTAAAAAGAATGTGTGTTTAAGTTTCAGGCTAGCAATCCAGTTCCATGAATTTAGAGGATGAATCAGACAGTGGAGAAATGGCAGCGGGTAAGCACACATGTTGTGTGCCTTGTCCTGGAGCCAGAAAAGGAGGAGCAACTGAATTGGAGAGCATCCACCCAGAATTAACCAACTAGACACAGCTGGGGAGATGATTCACAGCCTGGAAGGGCAGAGGGCGACTGGAGAAGGTAGAATAGGGGATCTGGATTGGAGAGAGATGCGAGACCAAGGGGCCAAGAGGGTCAGGAGAAAGCTGCACTACACCAAGACCTTGGGGACAGGTGTAACATCTGATTATGGAAAGTAGTCCACAGGGCAGCTGGTGGCTGGGGGGTCTAGATCTAAGTCCATAGCCACCCAGAAAGGAGGCCTGAAGAGCTGCCTGAGCATGCAGTGCTGGGGGAAGAGAAACTTGCAGTTGTGTGGTGGTTTGCCTTTGTTTTGTCTTTCTTTTATTCATTAAACCCAGTTCATAGGACTTTCAATTACTCTATTCAAGGCTGTGATGCAGGTAGAGGTGCAGATCTGTGGAGTCTGGGAGAGGCTGTGGAGGAAAAAAGTGTAGGGAGAGGTGACCAGGAATCTGGCACCCAGACATTCCTGACCCTCCAAAACTAAGTGGTTATTTCTCTGCTGAGGAGCCAGCCCCTCCCAGCAGCCTCAAGACACTAATATAGCCAGACACACCCTGCCTGCATATTGAGCTTTACAGAAGAAACAAAGGCTCTGAATAGCCCCAAAGGAATTAGGTTTGAAGAGGGGCAGCTCTGCTCCCACCTTCAGAAACAGATGTTTGAATGGCAACTGGAAGACAGGCAAAGGTTGACAACTGACAGAAAGGCAAAGTGGACAGATTGGTCCCTCCTGCTTGCAGCCAAGACCTGTGGAGAAAGACAAAAACAGAGGATGAGTGGATCTCATGGAACTTCAACAAGGTGCTGAATGAACACCAAAGACAGTCATTGAGAGTGGTCAGACCTAACTACCTAACAGAAAACTCAGAAGTGGCAAACAGAAGAGAAGAATGGGGACTTAATCCAGCTGCTGTGGGGCATTAAAACTTGGCTGAAGCGAATGGTACTTCACTTATTTATTTTTTATCTTTTATTTAAATTTTGTTATTTTTAAAAATTATTTTTAGTATTATTTTACCTTTATTGTTTATTGTTATTTTATTTTATCCTACTTTTTATCTTTCTTCACCTTTTTCTTCCTCACTTCTCCCTTTTCATCCTGTTTTCTCTTCTCTTCTCTGCACGTTAGTTTTTCTCTTTCCTTTCTTTTTACCCCTTGTTAAAAATTGATCTTCTTTATCTGCTTTATTGGCATGTTATTGTTATTTACTTTATTTATTTATTTATTTATTTATTATTTTCTCTTTATCCACTCATTCTCTTTCTACCTCCTCTATTGAACCATGGTCCTTCCCCTATTCATCCTGTTCTTTAAACTTATTTTCTCTATATAAGCTCTGTTTCTACAGATTCTGTCCCCCTCCCCCCTTTTCTGGGTGTTTTTGTTTGCATTTTTGGTTTATTTGTTTTTTCTGTGGTGTTTCTCCTCCCCCCCCACCCCGCGCCCCCGATATATCTTTTCCTGTTTTCTCAATATCATTTTTTCTCTCTTTTCTCTCTCCTAATTCTCTTTTCACTAATGGTCACATTTATTGGGGTTTGGCTTACTCATATATCTAATTTTCTCTCCCCTGGTTAGTCCATGCACCCTTCTCTTTTCTCTTCCTTCGCTGGCCAAGTTTTTTATGCTTTAGGTTTTCTCTCCTTTATTGTGCTCTTTTGTTCTTCTAATAGTTTTATTAGTTTCACTCCCTAAATTCAAGCCTATCTGTTCTCTCCTCTATTCTTCTTTTCCATAATTAAATAAAATTTTGTGCTTTGTTCCTTTTGTGTCATGTCTTGTCACATTGTATTTTGTACTTTTGGTCAACACCTCCATAATGGTTGGCACAACATGGTACAGAGAGAGCCACATAACCAGACACCCTGAAATTATACTCCATCCACAAATGGGAAATAACACTAGAAACAGAACTACACCAAGAGAATCCATTTCAAATATTTCAAGTAGGGGTCATCCCTAGAATACTCAGCCAAAAAGACATGAGAGATTGCACCACTGGGTCCCACAAAACATCTATTTATATAAAAGCCGAAGTGATTGTCGCAACCAAAACAACTGAAAAAAATGACTGAACAGGCTGCATGGGGTGACCAGGCCAGCAGGGAGGTTAGTGAGGGGTGACCAAACAACCTAGCAGCAGGCTGTGTGGGGCAATCAGGCTGGTTGGCGAGGGGGGCAGCCAGACCAGCAGGGGGGGCCAGTTAGGGGCTATCAGGCTGGCAGGCAGAGGCAGTTAAGGTGATCAGGCTGGCAAGAGGGCAGTTACGGGAGACCAAACATGCTCAAAGTCACTAATCATCCAAGAGATGCAAATCAAAACAACAATGAGGTACCATCTCACACCTGTCAGAATGGCTATCATCAACAAATCAACAAACGACAAGTGTTGGCAAGGATTCAGAGAAAAAGGAACCCCAATACTGCTGGTGGAAATGCAGACTGGTGCCACTACTGTGGAAAACAGTATGGAGTTTCCTCAAAAAGTTAAAATTGGAACTGCCATTTGACCCAGTAATCCCACTTCTAGGACTATATCCCAAGAAACCAGAAACAACAATCAGAAAGAATATATGCACCCCTATGTTCATATCAGCACAATAATAGCTAAGATTTGGAAACAGCTTAAGCGCCCATCAGCAGATGAGTGGATTAAAAAACTGTCGTACAGGTACACAATGGAATATTATGCTGCTGTAAAAATAATGAACTTTTACCATTTGCAACAGCATGAATAGAACTGGAGAGCATTATGCTAAGCAAAATAAGCCAGTTGAAGAAAGATAAATATCACATGATCTCATTCACTTGTGGACTATAGTGAATGGCATAAATTTATTTCATAAATTGATGAAATAAAATAGATCCAGAGACATAAACGCATTGAGCAGACTATCTACTCTTGCAGGGAAGAAGGGGAGGGTGGGAGAGTTAAGAGATCAACCCAAGGACTTGTATGTATGCATATAAGTGTAACCAAAGGACATAGCAGTAAGGGAGCTGGGACATGTGCTGGGGTTGGAAGTGGCTGGGGAGAAGTCAATGGGGGGAAGAGAGAAATATGTAATGCTTTCAACTATAAATAATTTTTTTTAAAGTGTGAATCATTATTTATTCACCTAGTGAACAAATAATTTATGAGCATATCTTGTGTGACATGCACCCTCTAGGTCAGGGGCCATAGAAGCTATAGCACCTATGTCATTATTAAAAGTCAGACAATAAACAACTAAACATAGAAACAAACAAAATAAGCTTATGTTGTGATAAGAGCTAACCAGAAAGTAAACAAGGAATTTTTATATATAACAATGCAATGATGAAAGAGTTTTCAGAGAATTTTAAAGTTTGGGAAGGAGCCAGACAAATGAGAGGTTAGATGAGGTGCATTTTAGGAAGAGAAAAACAAGCATTAGATACTTGAGTACAGAAATGCTAGAGTGTGTTGGTAAAATTTAGTTTGAAAAAGAGATAGTATTTTGAAAATTGGAGAAATGGAAAAAAGTTCAACCAAATCAGGGAGTGTTTTCCAGAGGGATATATTTATTTATTTTTCCAGGCATTTTTTTAAATGTCTAATTTAAGCAAATAGACATTAAAAAAGATCTTATTAGTTCATCAAGAACTTATTGTCTATGTATTTGTAATGCTGGAACATTCCTGTTTTTCCTTAATATAAATACTGGATAGAGATGGTGATAGATGATGTATAGGCAAATAGATACAAATATAGATAGAATGAAGCAATATAACTCTTTTATAATCAGTAGCATAGAAATACTGCTAAGAGAAGAGCCAAAACTTGATATTGCTTGTATAACCCCTAGATTACTAGTACAGTGCTTAAATAATATTATTGATATTTGACTGAATTTCATTTTTGCCAGTTTCATAGGCATCATCATTTTTGAAAAAAAAAAAAGGTATTTGTGATGGTCATTCATTCAACTCTCCTTCCAATTATGTGAAAATTTATTTTGTGGGCAATCCTTTGTTGGTATACTTTTGGGAAACCCGTTATGCTCCTATTCAGTTAAAACCAATTGATAGTAATGTAATTTTGATTCAGCCAATTGGATGTCCCCTTCAAATTCTTTAAGGACTCTAGTATGTGAAACAGCAAATAGACACAGTAGGGCTCAAATTTATAGCACCAACAGCTATAGCATGCTGGCCATTTTCCCCATTCACTATACTTTATATTCAGTAGCTCCTTGGAGTGTGAACTATCCTTCCCATAGTTGTGACTCAGCAGTATTGTGGCTCTCCAATATTCTAAGACTAAATGTTCTAGTTGCTTAAGATAAGTTGATTTCTATAATACACTGGTTTATCCCCATATACAGAATAAATATATTTATGTATACAATCACAAAATGTTTAATAGTTATTTAAGGTAAAGATTTTACCTAGATATTTCAGAAATTTAAAGAAACAAACCTTGATTCTTCACTAATCTACCTATCTATCTATCTATCATCTATCTATCTATCTATCTATCTATCTATCTATCTATCTATCTCTATATGCCTAAGTGACCATTACAATTGGTCAGCTGAACAACCTGTCAACAGGTTGCTATGATGCACACTGACCAACAGGGGACAGACTCTCAATGCAGGAGCTGCCCTCTGGTGGTCAGTGCGCTCCCACAGCCAACCTCCCACAGGCGGCCAACCTCCCGCAATCCCTCCCTGGCCCAGCCTGCCATGATTGGCCCTGATTTGGACTGGGCGAGATGGCCCCAATCAGTCCTGATCGCCAGCCAGGCTGAGGGACCCAACCTGTGCATGAATTTGTGCACTGGGCCTCTAGTAACATATATATTTCTACTTAAGTATTTGTATGTATTTTGATTTTTGTTTATAGTTAAAGTGAAGCATATAGGAGTCAATTGTCAGTCAACTAAAAGACTGGCTATCAATGCTGAATTATCCACACTGATACTTCTTTTCTTTGACATGCAAATTTCTTCATGCAAATTTTTCTTTCTCCTGTCTATACAAGTTCTCTTAAACCAACTAGGAGCATACGAATTCCCATTTTGTCCTGTAGAATTTCTCTGAAAGCTGGATTTGAGCACACTGAAGTCAGAACACACTTGGCACTTTTAATTTATCATGTCAATTTGCAAGTATGATATAGCTGGTATTTCTGAGTCATCAGATAGACCACAGGTCCAGTTGAGAGGGAGATTATACCTTATATTTTTTGGTTTCTATTTGCACAGTTTTCCCAAAGATGTAATATGACTGTTGGAAAAATGTCTACAGACCTAGAAAAACAATGAGACATAAGGGTATATGAACAATATGAGATTTACTGAGTGATGTTATTATATAAGCCAGGAGACACCAGTCAGAAGAGCCATTTTCTCTGATCTTCAAGTCTTCTCAAATTTTCCCAGTGTTAATTCTTTAGCAGAGAGAGGAACTTATTCTGATCATTAAGAAATTTGCCTCTATTCTTCCCTCGGGGATATTTTTCCAGTCATTTGATTCATCTCACTATTTTGAAAATTGACAACATCCTTGTCCATTTCTAAGTGCAAGTAACAGATTATAAGCCTGGTCCAATCCTGAGCAATGCAAGACTGAATGAATCAAAGCTACTTCCACTAGCTTTCCATACTCCAGTAGGCTCAAGTTTCATTTAGCACAAGGCCATTTCTAGACTAGGAAAATTTAGTGCAATATCATGTCCATATTAGGAGTTGATATATCTACCTGTAGCTTATTTCAAAGATAATACATATGTATTGGCAATGATTTCTGAAAGCTGTTTCAGAGCGTATTACTACACAGCTTCTTATTTATCTTGTAATTCTATCTTGGCAATATTCTCTGGTTAGGCTCTAAAATTTTATGTCAGAGAGAAATATTAAAAGTATGAATGTATATGGAGGTGGCAACCTAAGCATGTTGTGAGAGACTTGAGATAACAAAAGATGCAAAAATAAATGTATGTATTCGTTTCTTACGGCAGCTATAACAAATTACTACATACTGAGTGGTTTAACAGAAGACAAATGTCTTCTCTAACAGTTCAGGAGACTATAAATCTGGAATGTAGGTGTTAGTGGGCCATGTTTTCTCTAGAACAGCGGTTCTCAACCTACCTAATGCCGCAACCCTTTAATACAGTTCCTCATGTTGTGGTGACCCCCACCGTAAAATTATTTTCGTTTCTGCTTCATAACTGCAATTTTTCTACTGTAAACAATATGCAACCCTGTGAAAGGGTCATTCAAACCCCAAAGGGGTTGTGACCCACAGGTTGAGAACTACTGCTCTAGAGCAGGGGTGGGCAAACTTTGTGATTCGAGGGCTACATGGGTTCTTAAACTGGACCGG
>NW_006299386.1:355954-361951 GCF_000327345.1 Myotis davidii | reverse complement strand
GCTGGCCACATGACCTTTAGGGTGGGGGGGTCCCCACTGGGTGAGGGGCTGAAGGCCATTTTCAGACTGGCCAAGCCCCCCGACGATGGAAGCTCCCAGCCTCTCCTTTTTTTATTTTTATTTTATTTTGAGATTTATTTACCTTCATAATTGATACTTTGTTGCCTTCAGTGGAGCTCAGAGCAATCCGGGAAGCTTGGCTTTCTCCATCACTGGAGCAACCAAGCCTCCTGCTCACTTCAGCTCCGTGGCTGCCGGCCGCCATCTTGGTTGGGTTAATTTGCATATAGTCACTCAGATTGGCTGGTGGGCATGGCTTAAGGCATAGCAAAGGTATGGTCAATTTGCATGTTTGTCTTTTATTAGATTAGACAGGAAAGTTAAGTATGTTCAACTAGTCTTATTTTCATGGTTAAAAATCTTTTCTACTTTTATAATTTTCAACAGATGAAATCTTACTCTGTATTGTAAACATGTAGTTTCTCTTTAAATTAAAAAGTCTAGCCCTAACCAGTTTTGCTCAGTGGATAGACCATCGGCCTGTGGATTCAAGTGTCCCAGGTTCGATTTCAGTCAAAGGCATGTACCTTGGTTGCGGACACATACCCAGTAGGGGGTGTGCAGGAGGCAGCTGATTGATGTTTCTCTCTCATCAATGTTTCTAACTCTCTATCCCTCTCCCTTTCTCTCTGTAAAAAAAAAAAAGTCAATAAAATATATAAATATAAAAATAAATAAATTATAAAGTTTATTTGAGCTTACTTGAGATAATGGATTATCATGAAGTTGTAAGAAGTAATGAAGATAAATCCATTTTATCCTTTACCTAGCTCCCTCCAATTGGATTATCCTGAAAAACTATAGTACAATATAACAACCAAGATAATGATATTGGGATAAATCAATACCTAAAGTATTTCCACCACTACAAGGACCCCTCATGCTTCCCTTCATAACCACAGTCACTTCTCCACCACACTCACCCATTCCTTAGCTTCTGGCAACCACTTAGTCTTCTATTTTTATAATATTTTTCAGGTCAATGATGCCATATAAATGGAACCATAAAAAATGAAACCTTCAGGGATTGGCTTTGTTCATTCAGCAGTATTCTCTGAAGATTCTATCTATATATGAAAGGCTACTATGCAATGTCTCCCCCTGGGAGTTCGACCAGGACATCAGGAGTTCCATCACTTGCTATGACGTGCACTGACCACCAGGGGGCAGCGCAGAACATGGCAGGTGACCAGAGACAGCAGCAAGGCACTGAGGGAGCAAGGGGAGAAGGAGGTGGGGAGGCAGAGAACCTGGTCAGCCATGATTGCTGGCCAGGCCTAGGGACCCTACTAGTGCACGAATTTCACACACCGGAGCTCTAGTCAGGTTATAAATGTATCAATACTTTATATTCTTATTTGTTTGTGAGAATTAGTCCATGCTATGAATGTAACAGTTAGTTTCAACATTCACCAGTTGCAGGACATGAGTTGTTTACGATTTCAGGTATTAAAAATAATATTGCTATAAATAATCTTGCACAGGTTTTGATGAGAATATGAATTTCATATTTTTGGGTAAATGGCCAGGAATGCAAGTGCTGGACTGGACTGAATATGTTAGTTGAATGCTTATTAAAACAAACAAACAACAAAAAGTGCCAAAAATGTTTTTTAGAATAATTACACCACTTTACATTCCCATCATTCTCTCCTGCATTTGGTATTGTCATTAATTTTTTATTTTAGTCAGAGAATGTTATTTCATTGTGGTTGTAATTTGAACTTCCATAACAACTAATAATGTTGCACATCTTTCAGGGGCTGATTTTCTGGTGTATATTTGGTTACATAAAATCTCTTTTTATGTGTTGTGCTTATTCTTTAATTAGATTGTTTTTTTCACTGTTGAATTTGGAGAGTTCTTGATATATTTTATATTGTAGCCTTTTGTTGGATACATTGTTTACAAATATATTCTCCTATTATATAGACTGAATTCTATTCTATTAACATGATATTAAATATCACAAATATTTTTAATTTTTACGCAGTAAACTTTATGAATATTTTCCTTTTAAAAATTATGCTTTTGGTCTCAAGTCTAAGAATTTTTTCTAGGTTCCAGGATTCTATATATTTTTTTGTCTCTTTTGTTGGTTTTCTAGCCTCTTATTCTCATAGTTTTATAGTTTTTATTTAAATCTCTGGTCCATTTTGAGCTAATTCTATATAAGGCATGATATTTGACAGAGGTGTGTTTTTTTTAGGTTTTTTTCATTTTTGTTTTTTGCCTATGGATACCCAGTTGCTCCATTTATAGAAAAGATGATCTATCTTCTATTGAATTGTGATTTTTACCTCTGTCAATATTTGTTGAGAATATTATGGGAATTTTTTTCTATATTCTTGTTCTGTTTCATTGATCTTTTCTGTCCCTCTGCCAGTACCACAGATTCTTGATTACTTGAGCTATATAACAGTTTTGAAATTTACTAGACTGATTCCTCCTACTTTATACTTCTTTCTCAAAATTACTCAGCTATAATTTGTTTTTTTTTTGCATTTTTATATAAATTTTATAATAAGTTTATCTGTGTGTACAAAAAACCTGTGGAAATTATGATAAAATTATGTTAAATTTGTATATCAATTTGGAGAGAATCCACATTTTTACTTATGTTGTTTTTCAACTCATGAATGCAATATGTCTTCCCATTTAGTTATGTCCTTGATTTCTTACATCAGCTTTATGTAGTTTGTAATATGCAAGTCCTTTATAAGGTCTGTGAGATTTAAAATTAAGCATTTCATTTTATATGGTTGTAAATGGTATTGAATTTTAAATTTCAGTGTGTACATATTCATTGCTAGCATTTATTTATACCGTTTTCAAACAATAACAGACTTCAGTGATGTCAGCAAGATGGTAGAATAGGAAGTTTGAGGCCCTTTCCCTCCCATAAAGTTGTTAAACAAACAAGTAAAGACTGCCTGAAATACCTTTCTAGGATCTCTGGAAATCAGTCATAGATTTATAGCAGCAACAAAACAAAATTCCTGATCAAGGAAATGGTAAGACATTGTGTGTGATTTTTACTCAGACTTGCCCAAACTTCTTTTTCAGGGTGGCATGGCTGGTTTTGGAGGAATCAGTGGCTCCATTCATTTCTGTTTATGAACTGCAAGAACAGAGCTCGCTGAATTTGCAATATTATAACTTTTCTGGGGACTGCCTGATTCATTTGTTACTTAATTCAGAGTTCAGATGGCCAAAACCGCTATTGCTCAGATCTTAAGCTATAAGACACTGCAGAAAGCAGGGGGCATGACTCACAAAAATACCAATGGAGCTACAGACCAGAAAATGCCTATGTCTAGAGATCACTGAATAAGGAATGCTATAAAACAGTTTAGACTACCAAGAGAAAAAGGTGTTATATTCCTAGGGAAATTGCATTTAGAAAGAAGCCCTGTATTCAGGGGTATTGTTAAAAGTGCACACACACAGACTCAGGGGAAAAACATTCTCAGAAAAGACCCGAGAAGACTTAATTTAATTCTTCATTTAATTTAATCCTTATTCAAAGAGGCAGATACTACTTTATTCTCCACTTTATGCAAGAGGAAACAGACAAAGATTACTTAAGTGATTTGTTCAAAGTCACAGGAATACAAGTTAGCCAAGCTGAGTTTGAAGAGAAATTCTTTCTCTAGAATCTATGCTGCTAATCTCTATAATCAAATGCTTCTCTATGCTATACATTTGCTGTGTCCTATCAGAATGTTAATTTTTGTGTTTTTTATCATGAATTCTCATTTTTTATTATTTTAAGATAAAAATTCCTATGACAATTTCAAATTCTTGTAAATTTTCATCTTTTCCAAAAATCCTTCCATGGTCCAAGTTTGAAGTATTATCCTTCCCAGTGACATCTGTTTACCTTAAAGGGCATAATGCTTTCTTGCTTGTATTTTAGTTATTTATAAACTTATATACAATACACAGTCATGTATTCAAAAATTGGGACTTGACACAAGCCTGTCTGGCTCAGTAGATAGAGTGTCAGCCCAGAGACTGAAGGGTCAGGGGTTCAATTCCAGTCAAGGACACTTACCTTAGTTGTAGGCGCTTGCGGGAGGTAATCAATTGATGTGTCTCTATTTCACATCAATGTTTCTCTCCCTCTGTCTCTCCTGCTCTCTGTAAAAATCAATGGAAAAAATATCCTTGGGTGAGGATTTTTTAAAAATATATTTTATTGATTTTTTACACAGAGGAAGGGAGAGGGACAGCGAGTTAGAAACATTGATGAGAAAGAAACATCGATCAGCTGCCTCCTGCACACTTCCTACTGGGGATGTGCCCGCAACCAAGGTACATGCCCTTGACCTGAATCAAACCTGGGACCCTTGAGTCCACATGCTGACGCTCTATCCACTGAGCCAAACCAGTTAGGGCCTTGGGTGAGGATTTTAAAAAGTGGGACTTATTTGTGCATTAATTTTCTTAACCCAACCCAACTAGCAGTTACTAATTTTCTATCCCTATCCCAATTCTCCCTGTTTTAGTTTTATTGATAGGTTAACACATTCTTGTGATAAAATTTTGCCTGTCTTTAATATTGCATTTTGCCTTTATCATATAATTTTTCCATATTCTATAGCAAATATTATTTTTAAATAAAAATTCTTAATGTTGGTAGGAATGCAATGAAGTTTAGGATGGGGCTATGAATTAGTAACAGTTACTAAGAAATCATTTTAGCAATATGTATAGGGCCCCCTAATGTGTTATATTCTTTATTCTGCTACTTTGATATGTCAATAATATTGCTAATCTTATTCTGGAGCATATCATAAAGATATGGTAATTCTGAAGAGTTTACACATAGACATAGATATTGTAATATTTTTTTCTTAGTGGAAAATGATAAACAACCAGAATGTTGAGTTCACAATAAATAATTGAGGCACTCTACATTTTTGTTATTATTTGCCATTTAAAATATTGCCGACAGAGAGTCATTGATATCATACAAAGATTACCTATACTTTCTAAATAAAATTATGCATAACACTTATAGCAGGCATTCAATAAATAATTTTCAACTCTTTAAAACTGTTTATAGGACAATTATTAAAAGCCAAATTCAGCAAAGTATTCAGCAAACCTTGACTTGAATCTCCCCTGGTGAGGTAAATTGCCTTATTACATGTATATCTGCATGGAGTATTTATTGAAATATATTTTTTTCACTTTTAATATTGTAAAAATTCTCTGTAAACCTCTCTTAAACACTATGTGTGATACTGGGGGTGGGGAAAATAAATCAATTTTTGTTAGTGAAATATTAAGTTTTTAGTAAAAATTGGTCATTCAAAAGTTGTTGCATGGATATATTTTGAGTGAAATTAATTTACATATATGATAAAGGACTTCAATAAAGATATATCTATGGACTGACTTACGCTTCTGGAAAATGTTACACATTTATCTAACTAATCAAATAGCCATAAATAATATAATAAAACTATTATCTCTTAGACCAGCCAGCCCCCTCTCACAGTCCAGGAGCCCTCAGGGGATGTCCTACTGATGGCTTAGGCCCACTCCCTAAGCTTCAGTCTGGCTTCCTCTTCGGGAAGCTACTAGGCCTATCAGAGGAAGTCGCTGCCCCCATCACCCTGCTGGTGCTGCCACTGCCGACCGCTGTGGCTGTGAGACCTAAGCCCCGGGCTTCGCAGCTCCTGGGGCTCATGGCTCACTGGTCCCTGGGCCTTGCAGCCGCCAAGAGCTGCGGCTCTGTCCAGAAGACCTCTGGTCTAATTATCATATTATCCTTTTATTAGTATAGATACTTCATCACAACCTATTAGTTTCCCTTCCTTTTCACAACATTATTCTGTACACAGTTATCAAAAAGCAACTATGATATATATGTATATATATCTATATCTATATCTCTATATCTATATCTATATATATATCTATCCT
>NW_006299386.1:352369-355251 GCF_000327345.1 Myotis davidii | reverse complement strand
ACTCCCCAATCGGCCCTGCTCTGAGCCTGACCAGGGGCTGCACCTAGGGATTGGGCCTGCCCTCTGCTACCCAGGAGCAGGCCTAAGCCAGCAGGTCGTTATTTCCCGAGGGGTCCCAGACTTTGAGAGGGCACAGGCCAGGCTGAGGGACCCTCCCTTTCCCCCCCGAGTGCACAAATTTTTGTGCACCGGGCCTCTAGTCTATATACAAAATCTCAACACTTTCTTAAGCTAGTAGTATATACAAAATACAGTCCAATATAAAGCATGGACTACAGCTGATTCTTATAAATGTGTCTTGTCACAAATATCAGAAAAATACTTCTAAAACCATCAGATAAATATGATGTAAGCAGAAACAGCATGTTAATCATCTTAGATGTCTATTCTTATTTTTAATAGATGAAAGAGTGCACAAATTTTTGTGCACCCGGGCCTCTAGTCTATATATAAAATCTCAACACTTTCTTAAGCTAGCAGTATATACAAAATACAGGCTTAGATGTCTATTCTTATTTTTAATAGATGAAAGGATACAAATTTATTTGTTTGTAATAAACTTCATTCATTCTATTTTCTGAAAGAGCTTTTATGAAAGTAGTCCTTTTTCTTTCTAAAAATTTGGATATAGTTTTATAATCATATTCATCTAATATAGTTTTAAATTAGGAAGTGTGATACCTCCAGCTTAGTTCTTCTTTTCTTGGAGTCTTTTATGGTCCCATACAAATGTTAGTCTACCATTGGTGGGAATGTAATATGTACAGCCTCCGTGGTATAACAGTTCCTCAAAATATTAAAAAGGAACTGTAATATGATTCAGCAATTCCACTTCTGGGTATGTATTCAAAGGAAATAAAAACAGGATCTCAAAGAACTATCTGCATTTCCATGTTTATTGCAACATTATTTGTAATAGCCAGCATATGGAAACCTAAGATGAATAGATAAAGAAAATGTCATTTATATGTGTAAAATCCACACACACACACACACACACACACACACAATGGAATTTTACCCTGCAACAAGAAAGAAGAAAATCCTGCTATTGCAAGAACATGGATGGATAATGAAGGCATTATGCTAAATGAAATAAGTCAGACACATATGAATTACTTATGTGTAGAATCCAAAAAGGAAAAGGCTGAATACATAGGAACAGAAGCAGAAAGTAGGTTAGCAGGGGTTAGAGGAAATGAGGAAATGTTGGTCAAAGGCGTACAAACATCCAAATAGAAGAAAATAAGTTCTGGAGATCTAATATACAACATGGTACAATGGGGTGTTTGCAGTTAAAAAATAATATATTATATAATTGAAAATTGATTAGTAAGTAGATCTTAAGTGTTCTCACCATAAAAAATAAATGTTAATTATGTGATGAGATGGAGTGTTAGCTGAAGGGAAGGTAGTAATCATTTTGCATTATATAAGTGTATCAAATCAACACATTGTAGACCTTAAACAATAAATATCAATTATATTTAAATAAAAGTGTGGAAAAGGTATGTAAGAAGTACTCAAAAAATGATTTAGGTAAGTTCTTTATAATACCAGGGTAAAATTAACAGATATGGTGATATAACACCATTAAACCATCCACATTTTACTTTATTTATTTACTTTTAATTTCTTTATTGATTAAGGTATTACTTATGTGTCCTTATCACCCCATAGCCTCCCCACCCCTGACTTATGCCCTCACCCCCCTGTTGTCTGTTGCCCATTGGTTAGGCCTTTATGCATGCATAAGTGCTTTGGTTGACCTCTCCCCCTTACCCCCACCCACTCCTACCTTCCTTCTGAGTTTAATGGTCTGATCAATGCTTCTCTGTCTCTGGATCTGTTTTTGTTCATCAGTTTATATTGTTCATTATATTCCATATATGAGTGAGATCATGTGATATTTATCGTTCTCTGACTGACATTTCATTTAGCATAATGCTCTCCAGTTCCATCCATGCTGTTGAAAATGGTAAAAACTCCTTCTTTTTTACTGCAGCTTAGCATTCCATTGCGTAGATGTACCACAGTTTTTTTTAATGTACTCATTTGCTGATGGGCACTTAGGCTGTTTCCAAATCTTAGCTATGGTGAATTGTGCCGCTATGAACATAGGGGTACATATATCCTTTCTGATTGGAGTTTTTACAGTCCTAGAAGTGGGATCACTGGGTTAAACGGGAGTTCCATTTTTAACTTTTTGAGGAAACTCCATACTGTCTTCCATAGTGGCTGAATCAGTCTGTATTCCCATCAGCAATGCACGAGGGTTCCTTTTTCTCCACATCCTCACCAGCATTTGTCATTTGTCCATTTGTTGATGATAGGCCTTCTGACAGGTGTGAACTGGTACCTCATTGTCATTTTGATTCGCAGCTCTTAAATGATTAGTGACTTTGAGCATGTTTTCAAATGTTTCTTGGTCTGACATTCATACATTCCTTGGTGACATCACCTCAAAGGCAAGCAAGGTTCTTTTTTTTAAATTTTGTTTTATTGCTTAAAGTATTACAAAGAGTATTACATATGTCTCCTCCCCCCCTTGACATTCCCTAGGCCTCCCCTACCCCGCAGTGTTTTATGTCCATTGGTTATGCTTAAATGCATGCTCTTGAATAATTAGTGACTTTGAGCATGTTTTCATATGTCTCTTGGCTTTCCTTATTTCTTCTTTCGAAAAGTATCTATTTAGGTCCAATGCCCATTTTTGATTGGGTTGTTTATCTTCCTTTTGTTAAGTTGTATGAGTTCCCTGTAAATGTTGGAGATTAAACCCTTATCAGTGATAACATTAGAAAATATGTTCTCCCATGCAGTGGGCTTTCTTGTTGTTTTGTTGATGGTTTCCTTTGCTGTGCAGAAGCTTTTTATTTTGC
>NW_006299386.1:345623-352085 GCF_000327345.1 Myotis davidii | reverse complement strand
ATATAAACAAATGGAAGAACATATCATGTTCTTGAATTGGTAGAATCAAAATCTTTAAAATGTCCATACTACCCAAAGCAATCTATAAATTCAGTGCACTCCCTATTAAAATACCAACACCATATTTGAGAGACCTAGAACGAATTCTCCAAAAATTCACCTGGAATAAAAAAAGAGACCTCAAATAGCTGCAGCAATCCTGAGAAAGAAGAACAAAGTAGGTGGGATCTCATACCAGATATCAATCTGTATTACAAAGGCTCTGTACTTAAAACAGCTTGGTACTGGCACAAGAACAGACATATAGACCAATGGAATAGAATAGAGAACCCAGAAATCAACCCAAACCTCTATGCTTAATTAATATTTGACAAAGGAGGCATGAACATACAATGGAGTCAATACAGTCTCTTCAATAAATGGTATTGGGAAAATTGGACAGATACATGAAAAAAAATGAAACTGGACCACCAACTTACACTATACACAAAAATAAACTCAAAATGGTTAAAGGGCTTAAATATAAGACAGGAAACCATAAAAATATTAGAGGAATTCATAGGCAGCAAAATCTCAGACATATGCCGAAGCAATTTTTTCACCGATACCACTGCTAAGGCAATGGAAACTAAAGAGAAAATAAACAAATGGGACTACATCAAAATAAAAAGCTTCTGCACAGCAAAAGAAGCCATCAACAAAACAACAAGAAAGCAGTCCACATTTTAGAATTTCACCCCCCGCCCAAAAAAAAAGATACTTAAGAACAATTAAAAATTGATATATTTGGAGGGCTTACTGATTCATAAAAATCATTGCATTTCTGAGAAAGGAAACCTCAATAGGAATTGTCAGTATCTGGAAATGCTCCATCAAGAAAGTGGGAGATGAGCTATTACTTGAAATATGAGTAGGTGTTTTATGTGACTTAAAGTTCTGTTAAGTAATAAGGACATTTCTTTACTTTAAATAAGAGCATCCTACTCAATGTCCTTCCTTCCGATATTTGTGCAAGTGAAGGGTGAGGAGGAGAGCATGTATTGGCATGTGGCAGCACAGCAGGTGCTAAACCAACACAACACATTGTGCTCCTGTACTAAATATCACAGAAAAAAACACCTTCTCCTACTTTCCATATGCAGAGACATGCATTAAATTATGGCTTACCTCCTTATACAAATCCTACATTTTAAGTATACATAAGTTTAAGTACACCTACATACCTGTATTTGTGAACAGGATGGATTACTTATTAAAATAATCAGTGTGGAGTTTCACAGGCTTGTAAGAAATTTTATAGTGTGTTTTATAGTTAGGCAATTAGTCCAATAAATATCTCTCAACATTATTGTGCACCATAAAGTTTCCTGTGATATATAAAAAAAGAAGATAGTAAGTGAATACTTGAATTTTTAAAGATTAGAACCAGGATACATGGTATATAAAACTTTTAGCATTTTACTCAAAAAAAGTCAGTAAACCCAAGAGAAACTAAGCACAAAATATAAAAATAGCATTCATTATTGTATAATTAGGACAAAAGTGTCAGAGACATAACATATTGGTCAAGTGGTATGGGTGCCCCTAGAGGAGTATTATTTGGGAAAACTGGTAAAGAAAATAATATACCACATATAATATAAGCAGTCACCTTTTGTCTACAGAGATTCTGAGTAATGTTCTTAACTTGTAAGGCTGAATTATTCACATAGAAACTATCAAGGCAATCCATGAATTCATCCTGGAGTTTGTTTTGTTAAGGACACTGCTTTGCCTTTTCATACTTCTGGAATACAAAGAAGTCTGGCATTTTAGTCTTCTATTGCTATTCCATGTGCACACATTCCAAAAGAGGAGTGTTGCCCTAACTGGTTTGGCTCAGTGGATAGAGCATCAGTCTGCAGACTGAAGGGTCCCAGGTTTGATTCTGGTCAGGGGCACATGTCTGGGTTGCAGGCTCAATCCTCAGTAGGGCCATGCAGGAGGCAGTTAATTAATGACTCTCTCTCTCAACATTGATCTCTCTCTCTCTCTCTCTCTCGCTCTCTCTCTCTCTCTCTTCTTTCCTCTCTGAAATCAATAAAAATATATATTAAAAAAAGAGAGAAGTGCCAAAATCTAGTCAAATGGCTGAAAAGGATGGAGCAAGTGTGAAAGTACGTGATCACTGATCACCATACTAGAGAGAGTTGTCTTTTTCTCACTGACATTTAGCCAATATGAACTTCAATGTACTCTAGGAAAATTGACAATTTCTTGATTGATGAGGAATTGGTGATGTGGAAATAACTGTGGCAAGCTCTGGTCAATAATCACAATCTATTTATTTCACAGTTAAAACTTCAAAACCTGGGACGTTATAATAAAGCAATTGTAGCATGGTTCCTGGGTGATGGGAAGAACTTTTGTGAATATCTGCTAATATGTGCATTTAATTGCCTAATTCTCTTAATAGTGTTTTCAATTTATGTATATTTGTCTATAAGTAAAATGCTATATTCCTTAATCTTTAATGGTTTATGTATGGGTTCATATCCCATCCACCACCTATAGATTTTAATGATTTATGTCATTAGCTGTTAGTAATATTTTTGGTAAGTTAAACCCATCAATATAAATAATAATAATAATAATTTCCTAATTTGGTTCTATCTTCCACTTTAACATTTTAGCCAGTATCCATACAAATATGTTTGATGTATTTCAATGTATTTTATTCCTTGTGTTTATAAAACAACAGGGACTAATCAGAAATTAAAAGCAGCAGTAAACACTCAGGGTCAATAATTTTTATAGTCATGGAATTCAGTGGAGTTAAAACTACAAATAGCTTATCACATTGTGGTCAACATTATGGTGAAAATTTTAATTGTTGGATATAAGTTTTGGGATATTCCCTAACTTATATTTTTGTTATGTTCCAGAAGCTGCCAGCTAAGAAGTTTAGCACTTTGAGATGCAGATATTTTTGATTTATTTTATTACTCTTAGAAATTAAACAATAAAAGGTGGCTAGTTGTTGAGGCCAGTTGACAAATAGTACCTACCACAAAGTTATAGAATAATATATTGATGGAAACATTTTCATGATTATTAACCTCTGATTAACCACAACTGACAATCAGCTGTGGAAAATATATTCAGGATCCCATCAGAGAAAGTAGATCTATGCTCCCCAATTAAGCAGTCTGCACCCAAACTCCATGGGTGGCTTTGGCAGGAGAAAAGGGATTCCAGAATGAACTTCCTCAAAGTGTCATCATCAGTTGAACACAGATCGGTCAGCTTTGTATTGAGATTGCAAGAAGCCCAGGTAGTTTATTAATTAACTATTATTATAAAAATAAATTTCTAAATGAGAAATTCTTAAATGTGTCAAATCTCCTGCTGCCCTCTGGTCTACCTCGAACCATATGCTTGAGATCCAGCCTTTTCTAGAGAGTGCCTCACATACCAAATATTTAATCTTTCTTATTCACCTTATTATAATAAACACTGCCATTCTTTCAAAGAAGATGCTTTAGGATAATGTTTTGAGAAGAGACTGGTAACTAAATTCACAAAAATATTTGAAGGCTAGTAGTAGATATTTTTATTTTATATACTTTAGACTATATGAATTCTCTCTCTCTCTCTCTCTCTCTCTCTCTCTCTCTCTCTCTCTCTCTCTCTCTTTCTCTCTCTCTCTTGCCTTTAAATGTCAGTAAAAATATATTCTCGAGTGAGGGTTAAAAAAAAACACGAATTTGTAGAATGGGACATCTTTAAAATAAATCTTGCCACAAAGTATAATTCTATAAGTCTTTCAGAAAAAACAGTTGTACTACTATCTGTTTAACTGTATTCCATAGTCACATTTATAGAAACAAATAATAGAAATAAATTACTATATTAGAAAATAAATAGAAAGTAGAATTAGAAAATAAAACATGTTCTCCTGCTGTCTTACTGATTGCCTGCTGCTAATAAGAATATTTCCTGCTATTAACGTCAGCCTGATTTTGCCTGCACAAATATGTTTATGCCCTTTCCATCAATAAATAAATAAATAAATAAATACTCTGAGATGATTAACATATTTCTACATAAAAATTGTTCTTAAAGTTTTAGAATTACGTGCTTTTTATATTTATGGTGTGACAGATTTAAAACAAAAACTGTGTCACACATTGTACTTTGGCCTGTATTTTGTATTTACTTTTATCTTTAAAAAGTACTGAGAGATATACATATCTGATAGTTGCCCTTTGATAACTGTGAGCAGAATGGATGCTGTGAAAAACAAAGGGGCACTAATAGGTTGTGAAGAAATATTTCTTCTATTACTAGGTGGTTCTTAGATTAGTTATTGTGAGTAATGTTTAACACTTTCCAGAAGCCTGAGGCAACTCATGCATATTTCTTTATTGAAGTCCTATAGCATCTATGTATCTATTAATATTATTCAAAATGTATTTACTTAACAATTTTGTCTGAACAGTTTTTACCAGGAGCTAAAATATTCTTTCCACTCCTAATACCACAATGTAGTTTAAAACAGAAACTTTTAAAAATATACTTTTAGAAAAAATGGTTTGGGTTTCATAATCAGAAACTATATTTTTAGAGTTTATCCAAAGAATTTGGGTATGCAAAGGCCTCTAGGTAACATTTGCTCTTTACACTTTATATGAGAGAACTCTGAAAAATAAATGCATCTTTGACAGAGGATAAACTTACAAAATAAACAATATTATTAAGGCTCTAGAGGCCTGGTGCACAAAATTTGTGCACTGGGGAGGCAGGAGGGTATCCCTTAGACCGGCCTGCACCCTCTCACAGCCTGGGACCCCTCAGAGGATGTCTGCCAGCTCACTCCTTACCACTCTGCTTGCTACTCCTTAGCAGCAGGCTCCTTACTGCTCGGCTTACTGCTCCTTAGCCTACTGCAGAGGCAAGAGAGGCTCCCGCCACCGCCACTGCACTTGTCAGCCATGAGCCTGGCTTCTGGCTGAGCGGCTGCTCCCACAGGGGGAGTGCACTGACCACCAGGGGGCAGCTCCTGCGTTGAGCGTCTGCCCTCTGGTGATCAGTGCGCATCATAGTGACTGGTTGTTCTGGTCGTTCTGCTGTAACAGTCACTTAGGTTATTACATATATAGATGTGTTATTTACCATAAATCAGTTAATAGAAAATGAGAAAGTTGATTAATGACATTGTAAACATAACCTTAATGAAGCTAATATTAAATAAAATACACAATTAGTTGGATTCCATTGGCTTCCCAAAAGAAACTCTCTTGTGTGCTGTAGAAAATGTTGCAAAAAATTGGAAACCTTTGAATGATGTATTATGTGCTATTGTAGGTTTAAAATTTTAGTGGTGGGAGAGAGGGAGCGTAATCTGATTTGTGTGTTTGGTCAGATCATTTCATTGATCTTGTACATTCTAACATTCCACTTGGCAGATGAAATTGAAAATGAACATTCAAAATGATGCATTTTATTTTCAGTGCAAGTAGTCATGAAGGCTAGAAATCAGAATGCTAGCAGTTACTGTATCCTAATAGCTGTATTGCAAAATATTGAAAGGAGATTCCACATAACCACATTCTGCACAGTGTCCAAAATAAGCAAAATATTGGATTTATGTTTGTTCGTGTCAAATTCCAATAGGCGTATTTCTCCATTGATACATGTAATTTACCATGTTTAGTCTGTCACAGTAAGCTTATTTAAAAGTATATTCACCTTTAAATTTGAAATCATAAAGCTAGGGAATAAATATTTATACAAGGCATTACAAATTGTGCCTAAGCAATAGTATACATTTTCTAGTCTGTCACTCTTATATCTAATGTTGACTATAGAGTGAAGGTTTACACCTGTCTTTTACAACTTTTCTGAAAGTCTTTTCAGAAATAAGAGTTTTACACATAATTAAGGAAAATTATAATTTCCTTAGTCATGAAATTGCAGCATACTTACTTGTCACTTTATATTACGTCTTTCTTATACGTTTCCTGCATACATGGCAGGAGGGGAACACATTGTAATAGTCATTTGAGTGTTTATTTCCTTATCAAAGGCATTTTTCATTTCTCAAGCACAGGGAAATACACAGGATGCATTTGAGATCACATAACAAGAATTAGGAAGAGATTTTAAGATTGCCATTTAGAGAAGGAGCAAAAGATGGATTTCACTATACTATCATTTAATATAAAAATGAGGAGAGAGAACCAAGATGGCGGCATAGGTAAACACCGGAGTTTGCTGCCTCAAACAACCACTTCAAAAATACAACTAAAAGATGGAACGGACATCACCCAGAACCACAGGAACACTGGCTGAGTGGAAGTCCTACAACTAGGAGGAAAGAGAAACACTTACCGAGACTCAGAGGAGGTGCAGTGCTGAAGTCAAATACTAAGGTGTGGAATGCATGCAGACTGGGCTGGTGGCTGAGGGCGTGGTTGGGGT
>NW_006299386.1:343007-344803 GCF_000327345.1 Myotis davidii | reverse complement strand
GATGATTTCTCAACAGAAACTCTGCAGGCCAGAAGGGAGTGGCAAGAGATATTCAAAGTGATGAATGCCAAGAACCTACAACCAAGATTACTTAACCAGCAAAGCTATCATTCAGAATTGAAGGGCAGATAAAGAGCTTCACAGATAAGGAAAAGCTAAAGGAATTCATCACCACCAAACCAGTATTACATGAAATGCTGAAAGGTATCCTTTAAGAAGAGGAAGAAGAAGAAAAAGGTAAAGATACAAATTATGAACAACAAATATGCATCTATCAACAAGTGAATCTAAGAATCAAGTGAATAAATAATCTGATGAACAGAATGAACTGGTGATTATAATAGAATCAGGGACATAGAAAGGGAATGGACTGACTATTCTTGGAGGGGGTGGGAAAGGGGTGTAGGAGATGCAGGAAGAGACTGGACAAAAATCGTGCACCTATGGATGAGGACAGTGGGTGGGGAGTGAGGGTGGAGGGTGGGGCGGGAACTGGAGGGGGGACTTTGATGCACACTAATAAACCCTTACTTTCTTGGCTGAAAATTCCTGTTCACATTTTATCGGGCTTTAATGCGCATAGTCAAATGGATCCATTTAGTTCAGTAACACACTTTCAATCTTTTATTTTACTGAATATTGATCACAACACATTATTTATGGGCTGGATACATTGGAAACTTCAATTGACCTCTTTTAGAACATTGAAATATGCCTCTGGGATCAGTTTTTGGGAATACAGGAACACCTTTAAAATATGCCTTCTGGAGTATAGATCTTCATTTATAGGGGATCTGACACATCATTCTCTGTTCATAATAGCATACCTTTATTAATTTCTGATTCTCTCTCTCTCTCTCTCTCTCTACTCTCTCTCCACCCCCGCTCTCTTTCTCTTTTTTTTTTAAATTATCTTTTTCCCTCCCACGTATCCATGAGACTATGACATTCCATTTTAAGGTCAATTGTAAATCTTTTTCAACTCTTTAAAAAATGAAACTCTTCATGTATAGATAAGGGGCATACTATTGTATACTTTTTAAAAAATATATTTTATAGATTTTTTTACAGAAAGGAAGGGAGAAGGGTAGAGAGTTAGAAACATTGATCAGCTGCCTCCCGCACACTCCCTACTGGGTATATGCCCGCAACCAAGGTACATGCCCTTGACCGGAATCGAACCTGGGACCCTTGAGTCCGTAGGCCAATGCTCTATCCACTGAGCCAAACTGGTTAGGGCCTATGGTATACCTTTAACAATAGAGACAGACATAACATTCCCTGGAGTTTTACTAAGTCTTTTCTTATCGCTACAAGTCTTTTTCAATTTTCTACATCAAAATAGGCCTGTTGTCACAAAGGGTAATAGATTTTTCCTTTTTTATGACAGTAGTATTCCATTGTGCAAATATTTTTTTATTCACTCATCTACTGATGAAACTTGAACTGCTTCTAAATTTTGGCTATTCTTCAGATAAATTCCCAGAAGTGGAATCACTGGATCATAAGGCAGTTCTATTTTAATTTTTTGAGGTAATCCATACTTCTTTCCACAGTAGCTGCACCAATCTTCATTCCCACCAACAGTGCAGTAGGGTTCCCTTTTCTTCACATCCTTGACAGCACTTGTTTGTTGATGTATTGATGACAGTCATTCTGACAGGTGCAACTCATTGTGGTTTTAATTTGCATTTCTTTGATGATCTGTGATATTGAGCACCTTTTAATAGGTCTTTTGGCCATCTTATGCTAAGTGAAATAAGCCAGTCAGAGAAAGACAAGTACCATATGTGTAT
>NW_006299386.1:339340-342904 GCF_000327345.1 Myotis davidii | reverse complement strand
TCCAGTACAGTGTCAAAAAGAAAATGACAATCAGCTGGTAATTAGAGAAGACTAATGGGTAGTGATACCGCAACCTATGAGCAGGAATTTTTCCCGGGGTCTTGTCTCATGTCTCATGCAACGGAGGAACGAAGCCGCGGACCAGAGGTATTGAAACAAGGCAGGAGTTTATTGCCAACAAACACAGGCTCCCCATTCTGGAGGGAGATTCAAATGGGTTGCCCTGAAGCATTCTGCTCTTCCCCTTATATCTGCTAAAGGCCTGCTCTTTGTCTATCTGTGCCACTCTCTGATTGGTTATTGGCCTTTTTGCAAAATTTTGTTTGACCCTTGCAAGAAAAACATCCTTGTTTCAAAACACTCTGTTTCTGATATCCATCTTATTTTTCTGCCATCCTGTTTTCTGAAAATCATATTTTTGTTCATTTCAGCTAGCTCCACGATTCCTTCTTCTTCCACCCCTTACCCTATCTACCAAATTCTGCTTTAACTCCTTTCGATACTATTTTGGAATTTCAAGAGTGTGGTACACATTTTAAAATTCTATAGGATATTACTTCATAGCTCTAATTAAGTAAGCCTTGGTATAGCTGTAAGAATCTTCCTCAGCCTCAGTGACCTTGCTTTTACTAGGAGGCTTAGCTTAATACAATGGTCCCTTTCCTCTAACTATTGAAACATCAATGTTCTAATAAAACTTCCAAGGTGGTACGTAGGGTCAGTGTGCAATGGAAAGATCTTTCAGACTTTTTTAAAATCTTTCTTTTATGAATACTTTCACATTTGGCTGTCCTATGCCCTCTGGGAGATCAACCAACATCCAGGTATTTCCTTAAAGTCTTTTCTGGGCGTCTTACACCTTTATTATGAGAATTGTGAAGTCTTTTCTCTGAACCTTTTCCATTTGATTAATGTGATCAGTGCTGTGTCTTTGTGTGAGCCACTTTGATACCTTCCCTTGAAACTGAATTCACAATTTTTAAAATAGTTTTTGTTTCTTAATGATTCTCCTTCAAATAAGTACTCTCTTTTTTCCCCTAGGATATTAGGATTCCACATCACACATCCACTTATTTTAGCTTTTAAGAAGATTCTTACAGAATTGATCATTCTACAGCAGGATTGGTAACAACTGGTAAAGCAGGCAAGATTCCATGTCTTGAGTACTCAGGAGAGGAAACCAAAACTAAAATTAAAGTAAATAATTAAGTGAATGAACCCTAAAAATTACTTAAATGCAAGTATAAAATGTTGAGACAAAGGTGTAATTTGATATTATAGAATATGGAGACATAAACATTTGTAAATATCATCTAGCTCAACACCTGGTTTTATAGAGGAAACTGAGATGTAAGTACAAGCAATTTGCTTAAAATGATTTGAAACAGGAAGATAATGTATTGTAAAAATGTCAAAGGGAAGACCTTAGTCACTTCTTTCCAAACTTATATAAACTTTCAAACTTCAAAAGAAGTTGAGAGAGCCTTTGCTGTGCATTAAGTCAAATGGGTGAATATTCCTATTTATTCAACAAATTTATATAAAATGCCTACTACATAGTTAAATATACTGTTTGCAATGGGAATACAATAACGGATAAGACATGCTCCCAGTGTTTAATAAGCTAGAATAAAAAGTAGGGGAATACATAAAAAGATATAACAAAGTTGTTCATGTATTAATTCAGCAATGAGTGATCTATTTCTTAAACATTAGTGACAGTGAATGTCTTCATTGATAAAGTTAATAGATTTCCCTTTTGCATGCACAAAATTTCCAGAAAAATAATCCTTAGATATATCTATTTTAATGAGCTGAGATTTTATATTAGTTTTTTAAAAATATTCAGTTCATCACACTTAAAATATGTTATATTTCTTTACATATGTAGAATATACAGAAATCTCAGGGATGTCTGCTTAAAACAACAGCTAATAAGAATTTTAATATGCATGCTCAAATGAATTTTATGATAGAATATCCATAATGTTTGGACAGAATTAAAAACAGATGATGTAATTCTACTACTTTCTATTTTATGTACTGAAACTGTAGAAGGTATTTTAGTAAATGCCCACCTAACCCCTTTCTGGGTTAACTAATGCTCTTTCTCACTTTAAAATATATTGACTAATGTCTATAACAAACTAAATATTTGACATTAGAAAGTTCCTCTTGCATATACTTTGATTCTTATAAAATAATGTTCTAAAACCTTTCTATGCTACATATACTTGTTATTTTATTTATATAGTGTTATTAAAGATTATACTTACAGATTCATGTCAATATAAATATAACATGAGACCCAAAAGAAGTAAATAACTAAAGTTGTGGGTGTAAACACATTAACCTTAAAATATTAATAAAATTATAAAACAAACTTAAAAGTGTTCTGAGTCCAAACTCTTAGAGAAATTTCTTTAAACTCTCTTTTCACTTCAAAGGTACCATGTCTAGAATATGTACATGATAACTTAGTATGTAATATGTGAAAGCTAGGCAATGTAGAATTTGACTCAAAAAAAGACTTTTCGGTATAAACAGATAATTTGTATATGTATATATTAGAGGCCTGGTGCAGGACATTTGTGCACTGGGGCGGGGGGTCTCTCAGCCCGGCCTGCGCCCTCTTGCAGTCTGGGACTCCTCAGGGGATGTCTGCCCGCCAGTTTAAGCCTGATCACTAAGCCAGCAATCAGACATCCCTCTCGCAGTCTGGCAGTCTGGGGTTACAGCGACAGGTCGTTCCACCATTCAGTCAATTTGCATATTAGGCTTTTATTTTATAGGATGTACATATATATGAGTGTGTGCTATATATATATATGTGTGTGTATATATACATATATATGTGTGTATATATATATATATGCATTTGAGTATATGCACATAAATGTAAAATGAAATGAATAATAAGGAAGTATATGTACTATGACCTTGCTTGAGGACCTTTGTTGCATCTATATACAGGGTGTTGTACATACAGAAAATAATACAATTGTTAATTAATAATAATACAAAGATAAACTCTGTTTTGTATGCATACAACTCTAAAACTACTTTTGCCCTACTCTGTAGTGTGTGTTAAATTTTCTTGTAATCAATGACTATATTATTTTATTTCTATTTATTTAAGTTTGTTTATTCAGAGACAATAACAAATATGTTGGTATGGTTAGAAGCAAGAAACTTTTTAAAATAATATTTATAATAGCTTAAATAGTTTCTGAAGTTTGCTATCAATCTCCCTCAAATAATTACTATTTTAACAGCTTTTGTGGAATTTAAAGCAGTGTTAAAAATTATACTGTTGTGCTTCACCTTTGTGTCAGTTGGTTTTTTTTGTGTGTGTAATAAAACAAATTTTATATTAATTACTAGAGGCCCAGTGCACAAAAATTTGTGCACTCGGGGAGGAGGGGGGTCCCTCAGCCTGGCCTGTGCCCTCTCGCAGTCTGGGACATCTCGGGATATAACGACCTGCTGGCTTAGGCCTGCTCCCGGGTGGCAGAGGGCAGGCCCAATCGCTAGGTGCAGGCCCTGGTCAGGCTCAGAGCAGAG
>NW_006299386.1:336448-338680 GCF_000327345.1 Myotis davidii | reverse complement strand
CTCTCAAGAAAACACCTCTGATCTTTTTTTTCTTTTTTTAAATTCTGGGCCAACTTTAGCTCTGGCTCCAGTTCTGAGGCCTCTGCTGCTGAAAGCAGGTATCTGATTTCTTTGAGTTCTATAATCGAAACCCTGTATCAACTCCAGCTCTGAGTTCCCATCTGGCTGAAAGCAGGTTTCTGGGGTTTCATTTAGCTTCTATATTTGTAAGAATGTTTCAAACTGCAAGCTTAGAGGCCGGCAGCGGCAGGCGGGGAACGTTGGAGTCCTCCGTCACTGAAGCAAGCAAGCCTTATGTTAACTTCAAGCTGCCTGGGTGCCGGCCGCCATCTTGACTGACAGTTAATTTGCATATCGTCCTGATTATCCAATGGGAAGGGTAGCAGACGTACGGCTAATTACCATGTTTCTCTTTTATTAGATAGGATTGCTAGTGCTAAATATACATAGGAAAATATTCTCACAGAAATAAAAAATAAAGATAGCCCTGACCGTTTTGGCTCAGTGGATAGAGCGTTGGCCTGCAGACTGAAGGGTCCCAGGTTCAATTCTGGTCAGGGGCATGTACCTTGGTTCCAGGCACATCCTCAGTGGGGCTTGTGCAGGAGGTGGCTGATCAATATTTCTCTCTCATCGATGTTTCTGACTCTCTGTCCCTCTCCCTTCTTCTCTGTAAAAACCCAATAAAGTATATTTTAAAAAATTAAAGATAAAATAAGTGAGCCAAATGCATCTTTTTTAATATTTCATATTTTGATTACTTTAGGCAGGGACAAAAAATAATCTTTCTAATCTTTTAGTGACAACACTCTTAAAGGGAAATTCTCTGATATTTTTCTTTACAATGATCACTTTTTTATAATATGGGTTTATATATTTATATTTCAAGAGGGAAGGAAAATGATGTGAGCCAAAATCAAAGAGCTATGATCACTGATTATCATTAACTCAGAAAATATTAAAGAATAATAATGATTGATGACTGTGAGGTTAGAAAAATATTCAGATACATTGTCCTCTATTTCAATATTACACTGAAAAGATAGGTGATTCTTAACTTTTTCCATCTGATTTATTTTACTAGCATGATATTCCCAAGATCCATCTGAGTTGTAACAAATGGCAGTATTTACATTTTTGTTATCGTATAGTAGTATTCCATTGTATATATTTACCACATCTTCTTTATCCAATTATCTATCAAAGGATACTGGTTGTTTCTATATTTTGGTTGCTGCCAATAATAATGCAATGATTTTACTCATATATGAGATTTAAAACTGAAATCCACAAATGAACAAGTGAGACAACAAATAAAAACTCAGACACAGACCACAGTATCTATTGGTTACCAGAGGGTGTAGGAAGGAAGTAAAGGGTATCAAATACTTGGTGATAGAAGGAGATTTGACTTTGGATGGTTAACACACAATGCAATATGCAGATGATGTGTTATAGAATTGTAAACTCAAAGTCTATATACTTTTATTGACCAATGCCACCTCAATAAATTTAATTTAAAAAATTTTCAAAAAGAGGATATGTGAAATAAGGAAATTAAAGGAATAGTTACTGTATATCCCTCCATAAAGTGAATTCATAACCATAGGTTGGAAAATAAGTGAGAAAATTTTCATATTAAAAATTCTAAATCCCTTCAACATTAAGCTAAATTTATTAACTACAAATGCAGTTCTGAATACTAAAATTACAAAGGCATAAATGCCATGGACTCTCAATGAGTTTTTAAATTAGTAGGGATGAGGGTCCTGTTATGGTAGTTCTTTCTTTCACAAATAAAAAAAAGAGTTCTAAATTGACTGATGAATGATGAATCAGACTATCCCCAGAGTTTGGAGGAGGAGTGGGACAATATAACACGGACAATGGCAGCAAAGTATTCTAATCAGATGCAATTCATGAACTGATTCTCTGAGACAAAAGAATGTCACATTAGGAGGAATAAAATAATCATATTGGAGTTTGATCAGAGGATGTTAATATGTGTTCCTGTGTGTACACATATGTATGGACAGACAGGTACTTGCATATTATGGACATGTTGAATACTTCACCCTCAAACTACAAGTGGAGTTGGTCTGTGTTCTTCACCCTTAGCACAGAATTTTAGTAGTTTTGGAAAACAAACAAAATACACAGCCTATCTTTAGAGATGAACCCTGAGTTAATTAAACTAATTACACTGTGTTGCTGTAAGTTTCTTGTAGAAAG
>NW_006299386.1:330090-335764 GCF_000327345.1 Myotis davidii | reverse complement strand
TAGTAGCACAGCATACATAAAATGAAAGCTACGATTCTGCTAACTCTGACTCAGGCAGTATCTATCCTATTATTGCTGATGTTGGTGGGTCCAACATAGAAAATAGCACAACGTAAGCTTCAAATAAAAGGCAATGGCACTTTCGTAACTCATTACATTTAATGGGAAGTGTGCACACATGTAACAAAGCAGAAATGTTAGATAATAAATGTGTAAGACATTTACTTTTTCTTTAATGTTTTTTAACTCTATATAGACATTACTCTACATTTCCGTATCTTTGATGGTGAATAGATAGTTGGAAGAAAAAAAAAACTGCAAAGTTGTTACTCCAAACCTAAGTACACACATACAAAAAAATAAAATAAAAACAATGTTAGAAAGGTACTATTTCATTAAAATGACTTATTTTTAAAATTTCACTATTTTCTTAGCCCTATTGGTGCTATGAAAATATCTTGCTAGGAATTCCTGGAGTCAAGAAGATCTGATGTACATGGATGTTTTGTGATAGTTCCATATTTTAAATTGGCTTCATGTGCACACACACAAATGGAAAATTATTTTTTGGTAATATAAGAAAATCAATTTCAAAATAGTGAAGAGAGATATACTTGCTTTATTCCAAGTCTTTAAAAAAATTATTTCTCAATTACAGTTGGCATACAATATTCTATTAATTTCAGGTGCACAGCAAAGTGACTAGACATTTATATACTCTACTAAAGGCCCGTTGCACAAAGAGACTTGTGCAATAGGCCTTCCCTTTCCCTGGCTGCCGTCACTGGTTTTCCTCTGGCACCCGGGACCCAGGCCTTCTCCGGAAGGAGCCTTCAGTCTTCACAGCTCCGGACAGAGCCTTCAGTCTTCACTCTGCTTCTTTGCCCCTACATATGCAAATTAACCACCGTCTTTGTTGGGTTAATTTGCATACTCTACTGATTGGCTGGTGAGTGTAGCAGAGGGACAGTTAATTTACAGGTTTGTCTATTATTAGGTAAGATGAAGTGATCACACTGATAGCCTAGTACCCAGCTGACATCACACACAATAATTACATTACTACTGACTATATTCCCTATGCTGTACTTTTCATCCCTGTGACCATTTATATAATTGGAAATTGGTACTTCTTAACTCTTGCCTTTTTCAACCATCCTCCCCAATTCCCTCTCATGTGGCAAACATCAGTTTGTTTTTTGTGTCTATGAGTGTGTTTCTGTTTTGTTTCTTCATTTATTTTATTTTTCAAGATTCTACATATAAGTGAAATTGTATGATATTAGTCTTTCTTTGTCTGACTTATTTATTTAGTATAATAACCTCTAGGTCCAACTATGTTGTCACAAATGGCAATATTTTACTCTTCTGAATGGCTTAGTAATATTACACACACACACACACACACACATGTATCATATCTTTTTTTCATTCATCTATCGAGAGACATCTAGTATTTTCAATATCTTCGCTATTGTAAATAATACTGCAATAGCAATAAGAATGCATATTTCTTTTCAAATTAGTGTTTTGGATTTCCTTGGATAAATTCCAAGATATGGAATTGATGGGTCATGTAACTGGGGAGAGGGGCATCCATAGTGTTTTCCATAGTGGATGCATCAATTTACAATACCACCCAGGCATTAAACTATTTGGCATTAGTCTTAGCAATATATTTTTGGATATGTATGATAGGGTAAAGACAACAAAAGTAAAAATAAAGAAATGGGACTATATCAACCTAAAAAGCTTTTGCACCACAAAGGAAGCCATCAACAAAACCAAAATGCAACCTGCTGAATGGGAGAAGATATTTTAAAATATAAACCTGATTCAAGGTTACTATCCAAAATATATAGAGAACTCAGGCACCTCAATATAAAAACACACACAAACAATTCAATTTAAAAAGTGGGCAGAGGACATAATAAACATTTCTCCAAAGAGAGCATATAGACGGCCAACAGACACATTAAAATATATAAATTGCTCAGTATCACTAATCATCAGAAAAATGAAAATAAAAACCACAATGAGCTATCACTTCCCACCATCCGAATGCCTCTCATCATTACATGAACAGACGCAAGCATTGGAGAGGATGTAGAGAAAAGGGAGCCCTTGTCTCACAAAGTCTTTATTTTTAGATAAAACTAGAATACTGAAAACATAAACATCAAGAATTTTTTTAATTCCCTAAAGTTATGTAGAAAGTTTTGTTTTGAATATATATATAGATATGTTTTTAAAAAGAACTGATGTTAGATAAGGCACCTCATTTGGTGTCTAGCCAACCCACGCGTCTTTTCTGTTTTGGTGAAGGTTTCTATATAGTTCAAATATCACCCTAACATTTCTAGCATCCACAGTTCTACCTATTTTTTTAAGACAAGGTCAAGTTCTCCTCAAATGTTATCACTAATTTCTTTGGTATTTTTTCTTAAGAATGTTTTGGTTGTTTTTTTTTAGACAGCAAATTGCTGACATTCACTACTTTCTATAAAAATATAGGATACTCAGTAGTAATTTAAATTATTCCAGGTGTTTCATAACATCATTTCAACACAGGATAATGGAACTTCCTGTAATTAAATTATTGAAGTCTAGGCTTTGAATAGCAGTCTTCAAAAGAAAACAATACTGACTTGACTAGGTGTCTCAGTTGGTTAGAGCATCATCCGGTACACCAAAAAGGTTTTGGGTTCAATCCCCTGTTGGAGCACCTATGGGAGTCAACTGATGGATGTATCTCTCACATTAATGTTTCTCTCTCTCTTTCCTTTTCTCTCTCTTAGCTCAATAAGTATACCCAGCATTAAAAAATACTACTTTCTTTCCTTTCTTTCTTTCTTTCTTTCTTTCTTTCTTTCTTTCTTTCTCTCTTTCTCTTTCTTTCTCTCTCTCTCTCTCTCTCTCTCTCTCTCTCTCTCTCTCTCTCTCTCTCTCTCTCCTTCCTCTATTTTTTTCTTCCATTCCTTTATGTAGAATTCAATTAGAATAGATTTGTTACTTTTAGTTAACTTACAAAGGTGGTTATCTTATTATATTTTTTGCTAAGAAAAAAATATTATCATGAAAAACTCAATAAAATATATCTCAACTATAGTGCAAGAGGAACTATATTAAACATCATTAATTATTTTTCAAAATCTCCCAAAACACAAAGCATCTACAGTAAAACATCATACTAAGGATATGTTGTAGAATGAGCTTCTAACTTTGTTTTAATAAGAAATACTAAATCTTGACGAGCAACTTTTCCCAGATACCTTCAAAGAAATTGAGTATAAAGAACATGATATGAAACATGCATAATATCTTCTAATAAATCAAAGATTAAAACAATCAAGGAGTTTCTGTCATTCCAAAATGATCTGTATTGTCCATTTAAGGTTTGGCTCTCTCCCTTTGATTTAGGACAAAATATTTGCAGAGGATATGCACAAACAATTTAAAAACCCAAACCCAAATTTAGTTAATTAAAACCACAGTCCATAATGGGAGTAGAGGAAGCATAGCATACTTGGCAAGTTATTGCATTTGTAACTAGTGTGCCCTGTAATGCAGCTTGCTATTTATTTTGTTTTGACTTTAATTTTTTCTTATAGACATATTATTGATTTCCCTCACAAATTATAGATTAAAGGCAGTTTGCTTTCTTATCCCTTTCACCTCTTAGGTCTTTAACTCAGTCTTTCTTATATAGTCAACAATAGAAGTGACTAGATAATGTAGAAAACAAGAGAGCTAAAAAAAAAAATCAAAGAAGCAAGTAGCATTCTTCTTCTCAGAGGCCATTCTGACTCTGAAGATCAGAATCACAATTACTTTTAGTCTTTCTTCGTTTTCAGGAAATAACTATGAGAAAAAAGCCCACAATTTGCAGATTGTGAACGTTTTCTATTCTGTATCTGCTGATGCCATTTGGAGTTTCCTTCCCTATTATGAACTAGATGTTTGTGTCTTCCGAAAATTCACATATTGAAGCCTGAGTTCCCAAAGTGGCTATATTTGAATGTGGCATTTACAAAAGTAATTAAGATCACATGCATCGGACCCTAATCTGATAGGATTAGTGTTTTTACAAGAGGAGAGACCAGACAGATTTTTTTCTCTCTGTTGGGATGCATGTAGGAAAGGCCATATGAGGACAAAACAGCTATCTGAAAAGCAAGAAGAGAGACTTTCCCAGAAACCCACCAATGCCAGGACCTTCCAAACTCCAGGACCATGAGAAATATATTTCTGTTGTTTGAACCATTCAGTATGTGGTGTTTTGTTTGTTATGGCAGCCGGAGAAGACCAATTTATTCCCCCACTTCAGTCCACAGCTTCAAACACTTCTTCACTATTTAGATTTATTTTTGTGTACTGTCATTGTAACTATTTTTACTACTACCAAAGTAGAATTCTACATCAGATCATGCACAGTTTTATTTCTACTTCTTATAATGTCCAGATTTCCACTGCCTATTCTGGATACTTACTATCACCATCAACTGTTATATCAAACAAAAAATATAAAAGATAAATAAAGACTTTGATGATACAACAAGAAGTTCTTGTTCCACAAGGATAGGTTAAGGAAGCAATGACCAGAGGTAAGAAATAGTAGAGGTATTTTATATAGGCTTTGGGCCAAAAGGGAGGTCTAATCTACACATGTCTGTGTATGAATACTAATCTATGCATTTTTGTGTTGTGTGAATGTTTTCTGTCTTTCAGTGACTCTAATGACATTTCATAGCAGAGTGCAGTTACCCCTTCAACCTGTGAGCAAGGAAGCCCTGAAGAAAGCAAATCTATTTTTAATTCTGAATGTCTAGTGCTATTTAAAACATCAATGGACTTTGATAGTTTTTATTTTAAGGCACCCTAAATTCTGACCAGTTCAGTCACTAGGTTGTTACTCATTTCAGATGTTTGCTGTGAAAGTTTACATATTTTGATATTGTCTCAAACTTTTTGTTGGTCTTTAACATATTTGGTATATTAAAAATTTAAATATTGTCATCTAAACCAGAATGTTCACTATATTCTTCTTTACATGATCTTGGAGAAGCATAAAACAATGATGACACTGATAAATGTAGTGATGTGCATTTCCTTTTAAATTTAATGAATAGTTGAAGGAAATATGAAAGGAGAAGATCCTTCCATGTGTAGATTTTACGAAGTGGAAAAATACAATAGACATTTTCTACTTCAGTTTTGTTTCAGTGTGACTTTGGCAGCAGCCACTCCTTTACTTGTCTATATGGCTGCACAATGACAAGTGCTGGGACACTATGAAACTATAGACAGTCACATTTCAAATTAGCTTGCATGGCCAGTTTTAAGATTCAAACTACTGTTCACACTTAAAAAACAACATCAAAGAAAAATAACTGATAGATATAACCTATCTCATGGGAAATATCTGTCTGAGCAGTACAGTTGATGAGATCAACCGAAGGACTTGTATACATGTATATAAGCCAAACCAATGGACATGGACAACAGGGGGATGGGAGCATGAGTGTGTGTGTGGGGGGAGGTTGGGGGTTAATGCGGGGGATGAGGACACATTTGTAATACCTTAATAATAATAATAATAATAATAATAATAATAAAAGATAGTTCTATACAAGGTACCATCAAACCAAAATTATGAGGCTGAAAGGTCTGTGAA
>NW_006299386.1:329257-329936 GCF_000327345.1 Myotis davidii | reverse complement strand
TACTTCATTTTGGTTTCTGTGTGACTTGGGCAGCAGCCACTCCTTTACTTGTCTATATGGCTGCACAATGACAAGTGCTGGGACACTATGAAACTATAGACAGTCACATTTCAAATTAGCTTGCATGGCCAGTTTTAAGATTCAAACTACTGTTCACACTTAAAAAACAACATCAAAGAAAAATAACTGATAGATATAACCTATCTCATGGGAAATCTGTCTGGTTGGGAACACTATAAACACTTTCCTCAGTATCAACCACGTCTGATAAACTTAGGGTTTAGGAAAGTTGAGAGCACTTTTGTAACTCCAAGAGGAGAAAGCTGTGAGAGAAGCAGCCTTCTGTGTGCTCTCTGATTCCCACTTTGCATCCTCATGTTCCACTGATGATTTGTTTGAAAAAAAACCTATACAGATGTACTCAAATTAACTTTACATTTATTTAGTAATTTACTTCATAGTAAATTTTTATTATATTGCCTTATAAATTAGGCATGGGTAGGTTGGTGAATGAAATCCATTCAGATTGAGCTGTGCTCTCTGATATTATGATTCAGTTTGCTTTTCAAATCACCTTTGACAAAGAAAGTGGTACAAAGAATAATAATAATAATAATAATAATAATAATAAAAGTTATTTCTATACAAGGTACCATCAAACCAAAATTAAGGCTGAAAG
>NW_006299386.1:322736-329212 GCF_000327345.1 Myotis davidii | reverse complement strand
CCCCCCCCCCCGTTTTTGAAGGGATGGAGGATACTTGAACTAAATTAATTTACCCCATTCCCTGAGACTTTGCACCATACTGAATCCTGATTTATATCACATTTTCAAAAACACTAACTGTGGGCTAACCTTATTTAATGACTCTAAGACCTGGAAACACAAAATACTAAAATGATTCCCTATCTCATGTCTCTAAAGGTGAATGGCATTTACTCTCAAAATGTACTTGCTGAAGATAATGTCTGAGACTGTTTGCTGCTTCCTAGTCCTGAGATATCTACATGCATTTTGTAGATTTGTTCAAGCAGTGCTTTAACAAAAATTGCAAAGCTTTTATTTTTCCCAGTGTACAGCTGAGGACAAGAGACAAACCATTTTCTCTGATCTTAAATTCACTTGGATGCATGGCATCTTATTATTTTCTGCTGTTTCTGCTTTACTGAAGACATAATACTACTTATATACTTTTCAGATCATTTTTCATCATATTTTTTGAAAGAGGCAAAGTGAAAAAAGAGCATTCTCTGAAATTATTACAATTAGTTATTGCCAGTCCCCTATGTGTCTCTTAACTGTGGAAAACAGGGGTGTACACTTTGGCTCTGAGCTTGGCCTGCAGCTCAGGAGTCAAGTTCTTAGGAACAGAAGATTGGCTAACACACTCGGGAGAAAGCGCCTTCACAGAATCTGCAGCATCAGGCATCAGCTTCCCAATCTATAAAATGCAGCAGTGTGGGGACGGGGGAGATTCACTAGGCTTTCAGATCAAAGTCTATGAGTCATTTTGGTCCCTAACAACAGTTCAAGTCCGTTCCTTTAGAGTTTCTCACCACATTCTGAACTGGAGTGAAGCCATAAACCTAGAGATCATCTCTGAGAGTTAAGGTAACACTTGTCCTATCAACATCACAGCTAAAAACTTCAGATAGCCTTTTGAAAGCACACAAGTCTATCATTGCAAATAGAAAAGATTTTGTCCTAATTATAGGATAATTTTCAATTCAAAGCAAAAGGAAAGACATTGTGTACTCGATGATAGGCTTGTATTTTTAGGTCAACAAATAATATTTTATAAGAAAAAAAATCAGTGTTCTTAATTTGAATAAATAGCAACACATTTTTTTGTTTTTCAAAGCATTTTAGACTGATAATAACATGAGTTAAAAACTTGAATATTTATTTTAGGATATATATATATTTTAATCCTCAGCCCAGGATATGTTTTATATTGATTTTGGAGAGAGAGGAAGTGAGAGAGAGAGAGAGAGAAGAGAGAGATAGAAAGGAGAGAAACATTAGTCGGTTACCTTCCATACGCACCTGACCTGGGATTGAGCCCACTACCTAGGTATGTGCCCTGACCTGGAATTGAACCTGCATTCTTTTGGTGTGCAGGATGATGTTCCAACCAACTGATCCACCCAGTCAGGACATACATATTTTTGAAGCAATATTGAATATAATAAATTTTCTTCAATGGATCAAGTTAGTCTGTACACAATTAACCTATTTTTTTGTTTGTTTGAAGTACAATTTTTTTTTTAAAATATTGATCTGATACTTTGCCTTGGGCTAGCTTCTGAAAGAAAACTAGGCATAAATTTCCTAAAGAGGTTTCTAGTGAAATGGAAAAATAGAAGCAACACTGAATAAAGCTAATGCAAACAAAACTTTGATTTGCTATTTAAAGCTTCATGGAATGTAACCTTTTAAACTTGTATTTTGCCAGCACACAAGTGACCTTTAAAACTAAGTGGTAAAGTCTGTTGTTAGGTTCACTGTAGTTTGATACTGGCAATGGGAATTGGAGTTTTTTTTCTTGACATATCCTTAGAAATGCGTCTGTGTTCCATAAATGATGACTATTTAATAGCATTTAAAAAAAAGGAAGAAAAAACTGGTCTGAAGACAATTTCCTGTTTATGTAGATCCTAATGTGAGCAGAAAATTGAAAGGATTTTCCAGTTATATCTTACAATATTCAGAAGCAAATTTAAGAGGGAGAGATCTAAATTTTGAAACTATATATGCTTCTTTACCAACAGGGGGCCTTGGAAAATTTAATTTGCCTTTCTAAAATTTTCTATTGTAATGTAAAAAATGAGGCCAAGACCAGTAGAGTCCTTATAAGATTCTTTTGAGGATAAAATGAGACAGTATGTATAACCTCATAACTTAATATATTTGAAAAGTATAACAAGGAAATCTTTTATTTACCTTTGTTTTATACTTTAATATCCCATAATTCCTGATATTAACTACTGACTTATTTTTGTTTGTATATTTTCTTCTTTAATTACATTGTGATAATTTGTTTTGGATTGAGATCCTTTGAGAAACTAGACCAATACAATGCACATGCTATATATTTAGTGTTTGTCAACTACTGTAACTTTGATATTACTGAAAATAATTGCCATTGAACAATGCAGGTAACGGCTAAAACAACAACATGGATTTTCCAGTGCTATTATTGATAAATTTCTCTTTCTCTTTCTTTTTTCCCCCCTAATATCATGGTTATTCATAAGAATGAGCTAAGCCCTTGATCTCTGCCTTTCAATTCACAAGACAGGAAACTTCTGAGAAACTTTATCTGTCTTGGTATTTCTCCTGTATTTCTAGAAGCTCATTTTATTCCCAAAGAAATATTTCTACTACTTTTTTTATGACACCATGGATAGTTATAACACTGTGACTCTTTGAAAAACTAGAGGTTCTGTACTTAAACTCAGAGCTCTTCTCCCACAGAAATGAAAACTCTATTTTAGAATAAAAATTGTGCTTTTTATTTTGTTTTGATTCAGTCTCTTAAACTAACTCTTATACAGTGTAACATTAACATCTGAAATTTCAAAGACATTATATGTAAGGATTCTTATGTCTCTGTGGTCAAACATTATTGATCCATAGTTATTAAAGCATTTATATGAGATTATCAGTTTTTATATATTTTAATCATATCTTGTCTTCTAAAGATTTAATAATCTTAAAGCAATATACATATAACAATAATGTCTTACATGGATGTTCTTGAAAAAGTCAGAGTTCAAATAATCAAATATGAGTAGGCCATATTAGATACTCATGTCTGAATTTAAGGATTACTACAAGTAATTTTTTTAAAAAGAAATATTTATTTTAGTAATGGAAGTAAATGTTTCTAATATTGTGAATCACAGCCCAATGATATCATTGATTTATGCTTTGCTTTGACCAAAGAAATTGGAAAACAATGAAAACAGGCAATGCATGTGTGATAGGGAACTGATTATAGTTATGGTTCAGTGGTTTTTCAGATGTTATTGCTCATCAATGACAAAAAAGGAAATTAACAACGGAAAGCATAAACATGTATCTTAGAAAATATAGGAAGATGAGGTAGAGGTAACTGAACATCAAAAAGGTAAAAATTAACAATAAAAACCTGAGGATTCATGAGGAGAGTTTAGATATCATGTCTAAATACTGAATGGAGGAACAGAGTAAACCCATAAACAAAATGTTGCTTAAGTTTGAGAATGTAGGTCTTAACACTGAAGTGATCCCCACTGGAGAGAGGGAGTTCTGAGTAAAGGATATTAATGATAGCTGAAAAGAAATATAAGCAAATTAGTGTGTTCTCTTTCTGGACAGGAAAGTTAGAGCTTCTTCCTGTGCCTACATGTTTGTACAGAGACAAAAAAGATCACGGGTTAGAAACTGGCAGGGAGTCAGAGCACACAAGGTGCAATTCTCATGGGCATGTTCATTACAAGAAAATCCTAGATAGGGCTGTGAAAAAAAGGGTTAGGATGAGACCTGAATTATACACTTGATGAGAAACAATAAGGAATACAGAAACTTTTCAAGTGATACGGTATTACACACATACAAATCTACAGAAAAGGCCAAATAGCTTAAGGCTATTTTATCACCAAAGCTATTTGTTTCTTCAGAAGTTATTTGAATTTCAGAAGATATATAACTCTAAAGTTAATTACAGACTTTGGACTCAAAGCAAAAGAGAAAAAGTAAGATTGTGCCAAAGCTACAGATAACACAGCCTATACTTATAAAGCATATTTAATTTTATATGAGGCATAACTTAAAAAATACTAACAAGAATGTATACAGAATATTAATTATATTCTTTATAAGGGTCATTATAATTACTTTAAAATATTTTGACATATTCTCTTTTATTATGAAGCCTTTTGAGAAAACATTTTTTCAAGATAAAAAATTAAAAATTGCCCTAGCACCAGCCTGCAGACTGAGGGGTCCCAGATTCGATTCTGGTCAAGGGCATGTACCTTGGTTGCGGGCACATCCTCAGTAGGGGGTGTGCAGGAGGCAGCTGATCAATATTTCTCTCTCATTGATGTTTCTCACTCTCTATCCCTCTCCCTTCTTCTCTGTAAAAAGTCAATAAAATATTTTTTAAAAGAATTAAAAATTTCTTAAATGGTGATTTAATAATTATAATAAACTATTATCTACATGTGAAAAAACATGGATTAATAAAATTAGAACATCTTAAAAGTTTAAAGAACTAACAAGACTCATGAATCTGATGTCATCCAGGTTCTATCATCATCAGCATTATTTGGAAACTTGAAAAAGAAGCTCTAACTCTTGGGCCTTCTCCCACGTTTAGTGGATCAGATACTTTGGGGGTAGGACTCAGCAACTTATGTTTTACCTACCTTCCAAGTCGTTGTTATACATGCTAAACTTGCAGAATTACTAATTTATCACTATTATTCTTGAATTAGTGTTCCCAGGCAAAACAAAATAAAAACAAATAGAAAGAATGAAAACAAGAGAAAGACATCATTTTAATTAGATCTTCAGAACAATAACAAATACATTTTTAGTATATATTCTGTTATGGTTGACTAGAGGCCCAGTGCACAAAAATTTGTGAACTTGGTGGTGGGGGGAAGGGCGATTCCTCAGCCTGGCCTGCACCCTCTCATAGTCCGGGAGCCCTCAAGGGATGTCCAACTGACAACTTAGGTCAGATCCCTGAGGGAAGCGGGCCTAAGCCGCAGCCTGGCCTCCCTTTGTGGGAGGTGACCCCAGCAGGCCGATCAGGGGATGGTGCTGGGTGGCCCTGCTTCAAATCACCCCACCACTGCTGCTGTGTGTGGCCTCCCTCCACAGGAGGCAACCAGGTGGTAGTTCAGGAGATGGCACCTGCACCCATCACCCCGCTGCTGGTCGCTGCCACCCCCCTTACCCCATCATCATCCCTTCCCTCTGCCCGCTGCATGCTCCTTGGCTGGCCTGGAGCCACCTGCTCATCAGCCCTGCCCCCTGCTAACGGTCATTCCGCCGTTTGGTCTATTTGCATATTACACTTTTATTATATAGTATTATATGAAAGCCAAATTTCACTGTGTGTCCTATGTTTAATCTAGCAGCCCTAACTTGAATGGCCAAGACCAGAGCTAGATTGTCAATGTAACCCTCTTCTTCTAAACATGGAAATACTGTTGTTTAAAAATATATAATAAATGTCTATGGTTGTGCCAAAGTATCTTGAATCCCAGCTCAGTTATGAAGGCTTAAAATCCACGGCCGAGGTGCCAACATAGTTGTTTTCTGGTGAGAGTGCTCTTCCTGAGTTGCAGAGGGAGAGGGGAAGGGAAGGGAAGGGAAGGGAGAGACAAGGAGTGGAGGGGAACCACCTGAAGGAGGGAGCAAATGGGCCCTCAGGGAATAAAGCCAGGGGAACGGAGGGAGCCATGAGGCCAGGGACAGTGGGTTTGAATTGAGAGAGGGAAGGGAAGGGAAGGGAAGGGAAGGGAAGGGGAAAAGCAAACTCTCTAAGGGTTTCTTTTTTTTATGAGACCCCATCCTGAGGGTTCCACATAATCTCATCTAGACATGATTACCTCCCAAAAGCCTCATCTTCAAAACCATGTCATTGAGGGTTAGGTTTTCAAGATATGAATTTATGGGAGGCACACAAATCAGCCCATAGCAAGGATTAGTCTGTATCTTATAAATGTCAAAAAATGCAGCTGTGCTTTCAAAATATATATTTAGAACTTTTATATAAAGAAAATAAATGCTGACATTTCTAATGAAATATAGTATTTCAGAGAAAAATTCTGGCATTTTTTTTTCAATCTGAATCATCCACATTCATGAGGTCCCATTCTGTGTAGCAGTCAATAAAACCACATAATCCAGAGTAGATATTGAGCCTGTCTACAGTGTTTACAGAAAAGTGCCTATCAGCTAAAAGGGATATTTATTTCTTTTAAGTTAATGAATTAACGAGCAGCTTTAGGTTTGAAGAAAATACAGAGGCATCTCCTTACCACCGTCCCTGTTTCCCTTACTGTTAGCATCCTTGAGCAATGTGTACATTTGCTGTCATTATTGAGCCAATATTGATATGTTATTATTAATTAAAGTCCCTAGTTTACTTTAACTAGAGTTCACTCTTTGGCTTTCATATTCAATGGGTTTTGCAACTATAT
>NW_006299386.1:321919-322691 GCF_000327345.1 Myotis davidii | reverse complement strand
ATGGAAATCCTATTTTTGCCTTTCATGCAGGCTCAGTCTGGATCAGAGTAGATACAAGAAAACCAAGAGGACTGAATTTTCCTCTTATTATTCCTCAACCTTTTCACTTCATGGTTATTTAGGCTCAATCTGCATGTCTTTATAGATAATAAGAAATTTTAGTTACAAACTCCTTTTTTATTTTTTTTATTTTTGCTTCTTTCTAATTCTGCTGACTAGAAAACTATACCTATATACTTCATTTCTACTGGTTATTTAAATTCTAACATAGAAACTGTTGTTTCTTTGTTGAATAAAAGCATTGTTAAGTAAAAGTGTGCTAACCTTATAAAACGCTTTTCAAACATGGAAATCTAACATACATTTTCTTAGAAATTTTGACCTTTTTTTTGATTAGTAAAAGCATTCTGCCATCTGGTCTCTTTATCGATGTGTCTGTTTCTATTTTGTTTATTAGTTGATTTGGTTCATTAGATTCCACATATAAGTGTACAATTCAATGGCCTCTATCTAGTTCCAAAACATTTTCATCAACCCAAAAGGAAACCCCTTTCTCCTCAGCCCCTGTCAACCACCATTCTACTTGTTGTCTGTCTGGATTTTCCTATTCTGATATTTCAGATAAACGGCATCATATGAAAAAAAGAAAAAAAAAAAAAGAAAGAAAGAAAAAGAAGAAGAAGCATTCTAACCCTGGCCGCTGTGGCTTAGTTGGCTGAGTGTCCTCTGGTGCACCGAAAGGTTGTTGGTTCAATCCTGGTCCAGGCACTGT
>NW_006299386.1:284969-303616 GCF_000327345.1 Myotis davidii | reverse complement strand
GGAGAAGGGAAGGGAAGGGGAAAAGCAAACTCTCTAAGGGTTTCTTTTTTTTATGAGACCCCATCCTGAGGGTTCCACATAATCTCATCTAGACATGATTACCTCCCAAAAGCCTCATCTTCAACCATGTCATATTGAGGGTTAGGTTTTCAAGATATGAATTTATGGGAGGCACACAAATCAGCCCATAGCAAGGATTAGTCTGTATCTTATAAATGTCAAAAAATGCAGCTGTGCTTTCAAAATATATATTTAGAACTTTTATATAAAGAAAATAAATGCTGACATTTCTAATGAAATATAGTATTTCAGAGAAAAATTCTTGCCTTTTTTTTTTCAATCTGAATCATCCACATTCATGAGGTCCCATTCTGTGTAGCAGTCAATAAAACCACATAATCCAGAGTAGATATTGAGCCTGTCTACAGTGTTTACAGAAAAGTGCCTATCAGCTAAAAGGGATATTTATTTCTTTTAAGTTAATGAATTAACGAGCAGCTTTAGGTTTGAAGAAAATACAGAGGCATCTCCTTACCACCGTCCCTGTTTCCCTTACTGTTAGCATCCTTGAGCAATGTGTACATTTGCTGTCATTATTGAGCCAATATTGATATGTTATTATTAATTAAAGTCCCTAGTTTACATTAACTAGAGTTCACTCTTTGCATTTCATATTCAATGGGTTTTGGCAACTATATATCAGGTATCTACCATTACAATATCACATGTAATCACTTTATTGATCTAAAGTCATCTGTGCTCAAGGATTCATTTCTAAATCATAAATTTTCATTGATTGCAAAGTAAAGTCTCTGCTGAAAGGAAATATTTGTACAAAGGAAGAGAAACATCTTTAGTTCCTATAGAAGCAATATTATAGCATTACTATCTGTAGCATTATTTTTTTTGTTTGTTTGTTCGTTTGTTTTCAGTAAGTTCAAAGGTCTGATTGATATGGACTTTAGAGATGAAACATTTAATCTCCCCAAATTCTCTCTGAGCACCACCAACTAAAATTAAATGAAACATGGAACATAAGAATAATTAAAAAGCACCCATAAAAAATCCGAATCTTCCTCTGTGAGTCTCTTGGCAGCACTGAATGACATATATGAGAAATTTATGTTACCTTTCTAATAGCAAAGCAATCTTTTTTTTTTATTTGCTGTATTCAAGCACTAGCATCTGGTTGGTTACATTTCAGCTACATTTCATGTTCCTAATAGTCTGTTCAAAACAGCTACTTCAAAGATGTCTTTCTGCAACGATGTTTGATATTGGCATTTGTTCTTAGTCCTTTGTGGGGTGCATTAATTGGATCATTTTATACTAACGGAAACTGTTTGCCAGTTACTTTGGCAATTGGAATGGAAATTCTATTTTTGCCTTTCATGCAGGCTCAGTCTGGATCAGAGTAGATACAAGAAAACTTATAGGTATGCATTTTCCTCTTATTATTCCTCAACCTTTTAACTTCATGGTTAATTATGCTCAATCTGCATGTCTTTATAGATAATAAGAAATTTTAGTTACAAACTCCTTTTTTATTTTTGTGTCTGCTTAGAAACAGTGCACCTTCCCGAAAGAATTTATAATCTATGAATAGAACTGTTCAGGGAGGTAAGTGCACACAGCCCTATGTTGAGATTTCTGAAAGCAAGCATTGTTAAGTAAAAGTGTGCTAACCTTATAAAACGCTTTTCAAACATGGAAATCTAACATACATTTTCTTAGAAATTTTGACCTTTTTTTTGATTAGTAAAAGCATTCTGCCATCTGGTCTCTTTATCGATGTGTCTGTTTCTATTTTGTTTATTAGTTGATTTGGTTCATTAGATTCCACATATAAGTGTACAATTCAATGGCCTCTATCTAGTTCCAAAACATTTTCATCAACCCAAAAGGAAACCCCTTTCTCCTCAGCCCCTGTCAACCACCATTCTACTTGTTGTCTGTCTGGATTTTCCTATTCTGATATTTCAGATAAACGGCATCATATGAAAAAAAGAAAAAAAGAAAAGAAAGAAAGAAAAAGAAGAAGAAGCATTCTAACCCTGGCCGCTGTGGCTTAGTTGGCTGAGTGTCCTCTGGTGCACCGAAAGGTTGTTGGTTCAATTCCTGATCATGGCACATACTCAGGAAGAGGGTTTGATCCCCCGTCATCCTGATAGATGTTTCTCCCTCTCACTTCATCTCTCTGTAAAATCAATAAAAACGTATTTTAAAGCATTCTAGCTAAGCTACAAAATGATATTCACTAAAGTTTTCATGGACATTAGACAAGGAAGGAATGTATGAGAATATAACATTAAATATTAAAATATTTAACTTTTTAAATATCTTAGGGTTGCTTTTACCAGAGAGTAGTCTATCTTGCAAAAATGAATAATAAAAAATAAATAAATGACTCTACTACCCTTCTGGGTGGAACAAACATGGTGGTATATAATTTTGACTCTTCCTGTCAGGATGGGAATATTTAATAACTTTGGTTCATGTCTGTGCCCTTGACTGTGCCATAGTCACATTTTACCAGTAACATATTAAAAACATACAATAAACATTAATAAATTTTTGAATTATATTAATTTAAAACAGAGGACCTATATTAATATCAGAAATAATAAGCAGAAATATGATAACTAATTAAAAACAAAGATGAAAATATAATGAGGTTAAATTTCACAAAGAAAAATTTAATTTTCAGTACCTGGAGGGAGGCAAGCTAGTGTTTCATTTATAGCTCCTATTTGGAAAGTCTACATCAAACTTTTAATTATTCATAAATTTTGTACAATCTAAAAGTGACAGATAACCATAAAATAAGCTACTTTTTAATTTACATTTATAGTTATATCCAGAGCAATAGAGCCAATATAGGTCTGCCTTCTTAGAATGTCATTGCGTCTCACTGAATCATTATGTTAAATTTTTGGCAGGGCACTTTTAAAAGAATGTAGAAAATTCAAACACATTTATTCAATAACAAGGATGGTGATGCAACTTAAAAGCACACCTTATTTTTTTTTTAAATATATTTTATTGATTTTTTACAGAGAGGAAGGGAGAGAGATAGAGAGTTAGAAACATCGATGAGAGAGAAACATCGATCAGCTGCCTCCTGCACATCACCCACTGGGGATGTGCCCATAACCCAGGTACATGCCCTTGACCGGAATCGAACCTGGGACCTTTCAGTCCGCAGGCCGACGCTCCATCCACTGAGCCAAACCGGTTTTGGCAAAAGCACACCTTATTAATAAGAAAGATAAGACTAAAGATAAGATTTAGGAAAGAAAAACAGTTACAGCAATGTTCAGATATTAAAGAATGTCAAGCTCAGTTATTACACTTGTTTTCCTTTTTAGCAATGATAAGATAAAATAGAAACAATAACTGGAAGATATGGAAACAAATCTCAACATCAAACATAACTCTCTAATACAATTTTGTAATTGGGGGATTTGCTATTTTGAAGATATTCAAGACTAGTTTGGAAAAACAATTCTGCAGTTAAATACAAAGATGGAAGGATGGTGGGAGAAGATAAATGCATTCCCTTTCTAGTCCTAAAATCATATGTCTCTGTGCTAACCTGATAAAGCAGCTCAGATAATGCTGAGATATTTAGCTCAAAGTCTTAAACTGGGGAATTAAACCCTGAGGATAATGATTTAAAGTGGCTCATTTTAAAACAATATTCTGCATCTAAGATTATCAGCAACAAATTATTAATATTTCTGATAGTAAAAATTTGTCACATTGACTCAAAACTTTTAACAGGTGTGAAAGAATGTATGCTGAGTCAAACATCCACTTGGCTATCTGAATGCTATTAAGTTCTGTAGGAGTAATGAAAATCATAACCCCTTATAGCCAAAGAAGACAATGCATTTCCATGGTGGCCTTTTATGTGCTAAGGTGTTGATGATCGCTGTGGGCCCTGCCATTTTTGCTGTCTTATGCTTCTGTGATCTTTTGTCATTCCACCTTAAAATAAAATTCACCAGGAAAAGCTCTTTTCTCAATAAAGGTGTATTGCAGACTGGCTTGGCCACTACTTCTGACTGTTGACCCAACAAAACAACCAATTGAACATCCTGACTTTTCACTTTTCAAGCAAATATTTGACATCATATTGGTAAAGTTTTAATCCTTTTGAATTAGTTTTCTTATCTCTAAGATTGCTGTTACCCATATGCTTTTTTGGAAAGGTTCTAAGTAATAACAGAAATATCACTTTTTGAAGGCTTTTTGAACAAGAAAGCATGTAGAAGATACTATTAATGACTTTTTTTGTTAATCCTCATACTTCTGTGAGGAGTATATTCTTGATATGCAGGTGAAAGAGGATTATATAGCCAAGCAGTGAGCCAGGTGTTTCAATACAGCTTATGGAACTATAGCAAGAGTTTCTTTCCTGATTACGTTTAGTATTTGCTGAAGTAGCTCTTGTTAGAAATAATCTCACATATTTAGGAATTCTTTTTAAAAAAAATATTAAAAAGTTAAAACATGATAGTTCTCACCATCAGCCTATGAAATCAAATTATAGTGAGTTAACATCTATGTAAAAAATTAACCTTAATATTTTTGCTATGCTTAGAAAAATGAGATACAAATTATTTAAACTTTAAATGATTATTTTTATGTTTGTGTTATGAATGTTGGCTAAAATATTCTAGGCATCTACATGCCCTTTTAATGTAAAATTAATATAAAGTTAATATTTGATATTTTAATTGACTTTTGAAGATAATTTTTCATTCACATATTTATTTTTCCCTATTCCTATTTAACATATGCAATGTGGATAACATTTCTAGAATTTTGAGACACTAGCATAAAATGTGGTATTTACCTTCAAGGCTAAGTATTTATTGATATATAAGTTTGAACTGAGAAACATTTCAAAACAGTAATTGATTGTATTAACAATGCCATAGTAGTTGTACAGGTTTCAGGGGTGGGCAAACTTTTTGACTCGAGGGCCACAATGGGTTCTTAAACTGGACTGGAGGGCCGCATGGATGGAGTGTTTGTGTGAACTAATATAAATTCAAAGTAAACATCACTACATAAAAGAGTACGGTCTTTTTTTTTTTAGTTTTATTCATTTCAAACGGGCCAGATCCAGCCCGCGGGCCGTAGTTTGCTCACGGCTGCCCTAGACCTTTCTAGACAGCTGATGCTTTTTTTTTTTTTTTTTTAGTTTTATTCATTTCAAACAGGCTGGATCTGGCCCGTGGGCCGTAGTTTGCCCACGGCTGGCGTTAAATCATGTATTAAGCAGTAATTTTATTTTTTATGATATTAATTTTCTTTGTGAACTAATCTTACTTAAAATAGAAACAATGATAGAATAACATGTTTAGCAAGCAATACATTTTTAGTCATGCTATTCATTTAACATTAGTGGATGATACTGTGAACTATCTCATTCTACTTTAAAATTAGAAAATCATTTTTTAAATTCATTTTTGTTGTTGAAAGTGCTATAGATGCCCTTCCCTTTTTTTGCCATTGACCTTCTCCATACACACCTGAACCACACCCCAACCTTTCCGCCACATTATTGTCTGTGTCCATGAGTAATGCATATAAACATCTAAGTTTTTTGGTTAATCTCTTCCTGACCCCACCCTCCTCCCCCCTGCTGAAATTCATCAATCTGTTCTATGCTTTTATGTCTCTGAACTTATTTTGTTCATCAGCTTATTTTGTTCATTAGATTCCACATATGAGTGAGTTCATATGATACTTGTCTTTCTCTGATGGGCTTATTTTGTTTTGCATATTACTCTCCAGGTCCCTCCATGCTCTCTCAAAGGGTAAGAGATCCTTGTTTTTTATAGCAGTATTCCATTGTGTGAATTTATGACAACTTCTTTTTCTTTTTTATTATTGTTTAAAGTATTTCATATGTCTCCTTTTTCCCTGATTGACCCCGCCACCCAGCCACTCCCACCCCCCAGGACAAGCCTCACACCACAGTGTCTGTGTCCCTGGCCGGTGTGGCCTTAGGATCCCGGGTGGTGTCTGAGGTCTCCCCGGGTAGAGGTGAGGTTGGGCTCCTAGTCACAGCTGCTCTCCTCTTCAAGATGGTATGGCCTCTGCTGTAGAGCCGGCCACCCAGGGAGAGATTGCAGAGGTAGCAGAGGGTGCCTGGCTAGGAGAGCCTGGGCTGCCAGCCCCCAAAAGTCCTACAGAATATAACTGTCCCTTACCACACACCCACACACACACACACACACACACCCCTCATACATCCATGACCCCCTTTCGCTCCCTCACTCACTCACACTCTCTCCCTCACTGACATCCTGCTGGCTGCCATCTTGGTCCCTCTACCACAGCTTCTTTATCCACTCATCTACTGGTGGTCACTGGGGTGGTTCCAGATCTTATTGTAAACTAGAGGCCTGGTGCACAAAATTCGTGCACTGGGTGGGGAAGGAGGATCTGAAAAGTCCTACAGAATATAACTGTCCCTTACCACACACCCACACACACACACACACACACACACACACCCCTCATACATCCATGACCCCCTTTCGCTCCCTCACTCACTCACACTCTCTCCCTCACTGACATCCTGCTGGCTGCCATCTTGGTCCCTCTACCACAGCTTCTTTATCCACTCATCTACTGGTGGTCACTTGGGTGGTTCCAGATCTTATTGTAAACTAGAGGCCTGGTGCACAAAATTCGTGCACTGGGTGGGGAAGGAGGATCCGTCAACCCGGCCTGCACCCTCTCCAATCCAGGACCACTGGATTGTAACTGCTCACCTGCCTGCTGGCTTGATTGCCCCTAATTGTCCTCCCCTGCCCGCCTAGTCACCCCTAAACACTGCTGCCTCGGCCCTCGCCACTGTGGCTTTGTGCAGAAGGACCTCTAGATGGATGTGGGGCGTGCAGGAGGCCGCCAACCCATGATTCTCTTATCATTGCTGTTTCTGTCTCTCTCTCTCCCCCTCTCTCTTCCTCTCTGAAATAAATAAAAATCTATTTTAAAAAACAAAAGAATAAGATTGCTTTGCTATCAGAGCCAAGTAAGGTGTGTCATTCGCTGTCCCTGAAGTCTGAGCAGCTCAGTTGCTAAGTGACTTCACTGGATTCTTATCAAATAAAATTCATGGAGAAGCAACTAAACCCACCATGCATTTAGGCTATAAAGACTGAAAGTTGGGGAACACAGAGTGTTTAGGGGGGTAGGAGACAGTGAGGGTCAGTGGCTGGGAGGCAGGGGAGATAGGGGAATGCCCAGTGCCTGGAAGTACCGGAGTGTCTGGGATATGCAAATCTACTGGGGGCAGGGGTGGGGTCTGGCCCTGCACTCCAAGAGGTCAGGTCCAGAGGGAGGGCAGGGGTGTGGTTCCAGGGAATCCTTTCTTGCAAGGCTCCTCCTCCTCCCCTTAACCCCCTAACCAGTGGTTCTCAACCTTCTGGCCCTTTAAATACAGTCCCTCATGTTGTGACCCAACCATAAAATTATGTTCGTTGCTACTTCATAACTGTAATGTTGCTACTGTTATGAATTGTAATGTAAATATCTGATATGCAGGATGGTCTTAGGTGACCTCTGTGAAAGGGTTGTTTGACCGCCAAAGGAGTCCGGACCCACAAGTTGAAAACCGCTGTGACCATTTGGATAAAGTGGGTGGGAAGCAGGTACGCAATGCCTGGGCTGTTAGCCCCTCAGTCCTGCATCTCTTCGGGGTCGGGGAGGGGTGTTTGTATTGGTTTAATTGATTCTTCTTACACGTTGAAGGGGGTGGCAGGGAGGTGTCTGCTAGACATGGTTTCCTTCTGCTTGCTCACCTGAGCTGCCTCACGTGATGCCTTTTCCCTTCCTATCCAGCTGCTCTGAGCTAATGCATGAGGTCGCCAGGGAGAAACTGGGCCCCATTGTATTTCATGGAGATTGAGCTCCACAGGAACCTGCCTGATCCAAGGAGGGTTGGGGTCATTCACTGCTGGAAAGGCTCAATTTAAACCAAGCCTCCACTTGCCGCCATCTAGTTTGCAGAAGGTTTATCATCCCTTCTGGCTGTTTCCTTGGAAACCACAAACTCCAGATAGCAGAGCTGGGGCCAAGGGCTTCCCAGCACCGGCGCTCCTCAGTCAGCTGCTGAATGTACTTGAAGGATGCGGAATAATTTGTAAATGGTACTAAAGTGTGTACAATTAGGTCAAAGCATTATGCAATTGTTTCCTATTAATTTGTGTGATTGAGGGTCCTGAGTGTTTGAGGATGTCGGCTCTCACAGAGCGCTGTGATTTTAACTATTGGATTTAACCAAAGGCTCCAGTGACTCTTTCCGCCTGGAGGCCTCCGGGCCGGGGGGCGCGACATGCCTGCTCTAGCTCCCTGGCTGGTCAGCCTCGGGGCCCGGGGGCGCCCTGTGCCTGCGCGCCTCCACTGGTGGCTGCTTCTGCCAGGGGCCGCTCCATCTCAGCACAGGGCTGGGACCCCGCGGACCTGCTCATGACCCCCGGCTGCGGACAGCCCCAATCAGTGGTCACTTCTGCTGGGGGCCGCTCCCAGGCCAGGTGGTGCAGCCTGCCTGCTTGCAACCCCCAGCAGGGCGGCCTCTGGGCTGGGCAGTGCGTGCACCTTCGCAGGTGGCCACTTCTGCCGAGCCATTCCCGGCTGCACCTGACCGGTTGTGACTATTACAGGCCTGACTGACTGGTCGTGACTGCTAAGGCGTCCGGGCTAATTAGCATATCCCTCCATTATTATATAGGATTTCTCTGCTAGGAACATAGTGTTGCATACATTCTTTCTGATTGGTGTTTCAGGTTTCTTAGGATATATTCCTAAAAGTGAGTTCAGTGGGTCAAATGACAATTCCAGTTTTAATTTTTTGAGGAAACTCCATATTATTTTCTATATTGTCTGCACCAGTCTGCATTCCCCCCCAGCAGTGTACTAGGGTTCCCTTTTCTCCACATCCTTGCCAACATTTGTCATTTGTTGATGCTAGCCATTCTGACAGGTGTGAGGTGATACCTCATTGCTGTTTTAATTTGCATCTCTCCAGTGATTAGTGACTTTGACCACTTTTTCATATGTCTCTTGGCCGTTTGTGTGTACACTTTGGAAAAGTGTTATTTAGGTCCTTTGCCCATTTTTAAACTGGATTGTTTGTCTTCCTTTTTAGTTTGCACTAGTTCTTTATATGTTTTGGAAATTAACCCCTTACCAGATATATCATTGGCCAATATGTTTTCCCATACAGTGAGCTCTCCCTTTTCATTTTGTTGATTTTTTTTTTTTTTTTTTTGCTATGCAGAAGCTTTTTAGTTTGATGTAGTCCCATTTGTTTTTCTCTTTTGTTTTCCTTGCCCTGAGACAGTGGTTCTCAACCTTCCTAATGCCGCGGCCCTTTAATACAGTTCCTCATGTTGTGGTGACCCCCAACCGTAAAATTATTTTTGTTGCTACTTCATAACTGTAATTTTGCTACTGTTATGAATTATAATGCAAATATCTGATATGCAGGATATATTTAGGTGACCCCTGTGAAAGGGTAGTTCGACCCCCAAAGGGGTCGCGACCCACCGGTTGAGAACCGATGCCCTAGGAGCTGTATCAGCAGACAAACTGTCACAAAAGATGTCTGAGATTTTGCTGACTATGGTTTCTTCCAGGATTTTTTTTTTTGTGTGACTTATACTTAAGTCTTTTATCCATTTTGAGTTTATTCTTGTGTATGGTGTAAATTGGTGATCTAATTTAATATTTTTGCATATTGCTGTCCAATATTCCCAATACCATTTATTGATGACTACGTTTACTGCATTGTATGGTTTTGTCTTCTTGGTAAAATATTAATTGACTATAAAGGTATGGGTTTATTTCTGTTCCATTGATATATATGTCTATGCCAATACCATGCTGTTTTGATTACTATGACCTTGTAGTATAGTTTGATATCAAGTAGCATGATTCCTCCAACTTTGTTCTTCTTTTTCAAGACCACTGTGGCTATTGAGGGTCTTTTGTGATTCCATATAAATTTTTGGAATATTTGCTCTAGTTCTATGAAATACGCCATTGATATCTTGATAGGAATTTTGTCAAATCCATAGGGATTGCTTTGGACAATATGGACATTTTAATGATATTAATTCTTCTGATCCATGAACATGGTATATGCTTCCACTTATTTGTATCTTCTTCAGTTTCTTTCTTCAGTGTCTTCTAATTTTTCAAGTACTGGTCTTTTATTTTTTTTAACGGCTAGTACTTCCAGTACTATGTTGAACAGGAGTTGTGAGAGGGGGCATCCCTCTCTTGTTCCTGTTCTTAGGGGGAATGGTTTTAGTTTTTCCCATTGATTATGATGTTGGCTGTGGGTTTGTCATATGTGGCTTTTATTATGTTGAGGTATGATCCTTCTATTCCCATTTTGCTGAGAGTTTTTATCAGGAAAGGGTGGAGTCTTTTCATTATAAAATGCAAAGCAGCAGCTGTTTCCCATTACCCCCATCCCCAGCCCTCCTTGCCCGGGGGCATAGGAAAGGGCTGGGAAGATATTTACTCTTGGCTCTTGGATTTCTCTTATTTAACGGAGCCCAGTGACAGCTCTTCTCTGAGTGCAACACGCCAGCCGGCTCAGGGCCAGCCGCACCTGGAAGGCAAGCGGCAGAGCTGACCAGGGGCTTTGACCAAGCCCGAGTGTGGGGATCACAGCAACCTCTGCAGGGGCTGCTCCCGAAGACTCTAGGCCCCTCCCAGCTCTGCACCCCAGCTTCCTGCTCTCCCCCTCTCACCCACAGGCACCAACGGTGTGGTGTGCCCCAAGGCTTGGTGTGCAGACGCCAGGGTTGCAGGTTCAAAACGCTCACCTCCTCCTGGCATTTTGAGACATAAGTGTCGGCAGGGACCTTTCCACTGGGTCTTGGTCTTTGGTCACTACTGAGGTTTTCTGGACTCTCTAGGCCAGGGACAGCCAGGACCTTTGCCCTTTACCAACACTATGCCTGCAGTCTGCCTGGGGTACCCCCAGCCCTGGGAAAGTGTGGGGGCATGGCCGGCCTGGGAGTGGGGCCTGGGTGGGTTTGGGGAGTTGGCTAGCTGAGCATTGGATGTGCTGAGCATTGTTTGTCAGACATCCCTCTCACAATCCAGGACTGCTGGCTCCTAACCACTCGCCTCCCTGCCTGCCTGATTGCCCCTAACCGCTTCTGCCTGCCAGCCTCAAAGCTCCCTAACTGCTCCCCTGCCGACCTTATCTCGCCCCCAGCTGCCCTCCCCTGCTGGTCTGATCACCCACAACTGCCCTCCACTGCCGGCCATCTTGTGGCGATCATTTTGAGGTGGCCATCTTGTGGCAGCCATCTTGTGATGACATCGAGGTGTGACACCACCTAGACTTTTATTATATAAGATTATTTTTACTCAACTCTGAAATTTTTTTTTCCATTTCTAAAAATCAGGAGCTTCCACTATTTTGTAGAAATCAGAATGTAGTAGTGAAGACCATGAGTTTTGGGTTCAAATAGATCAGGTTTGAGGTGATTTTTACAATGTATCAACATTATAACTATGGAGAAATTGTTTAACCTTTCCATCAATTTTGCTATAATTTTTTAAAAACAAATTTTTGCTTAAAAATTGAGTAAAAAAACCTGAAGTCTTATTATAGAGATTAAAAAATGTAATTAATTTAAAGCAGTGACTAAAACCTATTTACTGTTTATTAGTATTAAATTTAATATATTATTTTCTATAACATCTATACAAGAAAAGTTTTTACTATATGCAAATTTGAAGCCAATTTGTTATTTTGAGTTCTTTTTTTGGTATACAGAATGTGTTTATTGGGGTAGTTCCCCATTCATCTTTATTGGAGGTTCTTCTAGTGTTACTTCCTCCTGAAGAGCATCATCTGGAAGCCTTGCTTTCCCACCTGCTGGCTGACAGAGGACAATACAGCAACCGACACACAGAACTCCTGTTTGCGCATGGCTAAAGACTGTGGGGATTTCACATCCATGAAATAGGAACTGGGGCTCTGCACCAGGCACTTATTCCTGTGCTTCCTCTTCTTTCCTGGAGATGGATGAAGGAGATCCTTAGTGAGAGGCATAGTGTCTCTGCTGGAGAGGAGGTTGTCTCTGCTGGGAAGGCCAGTGTTTTGAATTATTTATAATTGTTGCTATTTCGTTAGAATATTAAATTACTATTGATACAAAACTCAAAATACTTTCCCATCATTTACATTTCTAGTTTCAAATTCTTCTGAGTATCACTATCATTTTGACATCCAAAATATATTCAAAACTTAGATTTCTTAAATGTGAGTTTTGTATAGTTAAAATTCTAACACATATAAAGTGATAGAAAACATAGTAGAAAAATAATATCCTATACTCAGAAATTGCTTTTGCAAAGATATTTTATTTTATTTTATTGTTGAAAGTATTACAAATATCTGCAAAGATATTTTAATATATGTCAAGTGAAACACATATTAAGTGATACAACAAAACTGGTGGGAAAATAAGATGCTATATTCTGAAACTGATTTTACAAAAATATTAATTACCAAATATTTGTTTTATAAAATATTCAACTCTATCTAAAACATGCAAGCACATAAAAGTCTGTGCAAATTATTTATTTTTTTGAGATTTAATATTCTCAAAAATTTATACTACACAGATGGCCAAAGTACTCATGATCTTGGGAAGTCTTGCTTTCTTATGCTTCTGATGTGCTGAGCATTGTTTGTCAGATGATATTGAGTCTATTAGAACAACTCGGCCCATTTTGACAGAATTTATTTCTAAATTAAAGATGCCAAGATAAAGCTTGTAGTGTAGTGGAGGAAACTTGAATTCTATTCTTAGCTCTCAATGAACAAAATATATTTGTCATTTCATAATGTATGCTTTCTTGTTTAATTAAAAGAAAATAATTTCAATGTTTCATTTAAAATTCTATCATATCCATAATAAAAACAATTTGACTAAATATCAAGATCTATAGGCTTGATATAAGATAAAAGTATTTTTGAGTTTTGCTTCTACCAATTCTGGTGGCATGTTCTTTGAAAACAGTATTTAATTGTCAATATGCAAATCCCAACTGAAAGTATTTATGAGTGCTTAACAAGTATTTAACAAATTGGGCCTATGTTTGCACGAATTGTTGTTTCTATTATTGTCATTATGAATATGCTGATGTCTTGAGTAAGAATCTTATCATATTTGGTTCATAGAGAACTGATGATGACCTAGGTGTTAAACTGCAAAAAAAGTGTCAAATTAAAATGTTAACTAAAGAATATCTACTATATACATTTGATGTTACCTATAGTGTACATATGACATCATTAAAATGGTCACCATTTTATAGACAGAAACCATGAACTCAAAGATTAAATTCTTGTTTAATTTTTATACTCATAGAAAATAATCAACCCAATATTTAAACCTAGACCTGTCTCCAAAGCTGCATCTGATGTCCCATTGTGTTTGCATTCAGAATTATATTAAGACTTCTGTTTATTTTGGGAAATTTTACTCCCTATTAAGATCATATCAGATATCATATGAGTACTTTATACTCTTAATAAATTTTTTAAAATAATTCAATAGTTGAAATTTAGTTAAATCAACATTATAGGAGGAATAAGTTCTATTAGAATTAATGAATTAGATACTAGAATTGTTTACTGATAAAATAATCTCATATAACATTGTCTGAGGCTATTTTTTTTACATATTGTTATTAATTTTAACAAATTTGTAACAGAAGAAAATATAAGTCAGGTTTAAAACAACGATTATAGCAAATGTCAGTATGAATAATATCTAAGGCATACACATTGCGAAAAATGCAGCTATAGTTTCTATAATAATAAAAGTGTAATATGCTAATTAGACCAGATAGCAGAACGACCTTCCAGATGTCATTCCAGATGTCCTTCCATATGAAGCTGCAGTGGCGGTGAATGAGGCAGAGTGGTTAGGGGCGATCTGGCAGGCAGGCCAGCAGGTAGGGGTGTTTATGCAGGCAGGCAGAGTGGTTAGGGACAATTAGGCAGGCAGCAGGCAGGCGAGCGGTTAAGAGCCAGAGGTCCTGGATTGCGAGAGGGATGTCCCAGATTGCAAGAGGGTGTAGGCCGGGCTGAGAGACCCGCCCCCCATGCTTGAATTTTGTGCACTGGGCCTCTCGTACAATTACTAAAATAATATACTGTGGACACTGGTGATTTCAAGTCATTTGTGTGATATAGTTGTATTTCTAAATCTGATACTTAATAAGAAAATGTTTCACTTATAACCTGATGCTAGGTATTATAAAACAAGTCACATTAGTTTCCTATTTTATATCCACTAATGAGAATTAACAATAAAAATTTATGGTAGATAAATTTCATTCTGTCTTATACCCTTACCTTATGAATTACTGATCCACAGATCTGATAAGATAAAATTAAGTTAATTAACTTTTTGAGTCGTCAGTTAATTAAGCTAGGTAATGAAGAACTACATGTAGAGCAAAGAAATAATTGACCCAGACCCAAAAAATAAAGTAAACGCTTTTATAATATAATTATTAGTGTAGCATTTTATACTCTTACAGTGTCTTAAAGTATGGTTTGATTTTTTAGCTGAGTGTGTGAGTGCACATGTGTGCATGAAATTGTAAGATGGGAAAGGGTATCCCAATACTCTTATTAATAATGTTACCTTTTTTGAAATTTTCTATATGTGTCCTCAGCATTTCACACGAAGTATTTAGAAATGGGAATACACTTTGCAGGAATTTTACAATGTTAAAAGTTAACATGCAACAGTGAAAATACATTTATCTTTTATGAACTCACTTTGTAAATGAAAATTTCTAGATTTTCCTTTTAAGAAAAATGATTTACAATGTGATCTAGATTTTTTACAAACTAAGAAAGAAAAACAGTCTTTAAAGTGCACCCATTGGAGAGGCATGCATGTTGTACAGTATGCACCCTTTCTAGAGGCATTGATAATGCCGTGAACCAAACTTTTGTCCTGGAGTGCAGTCTTCCAAGATACCTGCATGGCTCCTTCATTCAAGTCTATTCTTAAATGGAAATTATCAGATAAGCTTTTTGTGAATACTCTGTTCATATTATTACCCTTTGCATCTTATTCTATAACCTCATTTTATATTTTGTTGTAACACAATATGTGCTTGTTGTTGATGATGATGATGTATGGTTGTTTATTGTTGACTTCTCTCACTCGCACATAAGCCCATAAAGGCAGAGACTTTGTTTTTGTTAACTCCTCTCCCTGCACCTGCAACAATTAGGCACTTACATTTTTTAAAAATATATTTTATTGATTTTCTACAGAGAGGAAGTGAGAGAGATAGTTAGAAACATCGATGAGAGAGAAACATTGATCAGCCGCCTCCTGCACATGCCCTTGACCGGAATCAAACCTGGGACCCCCCAGGCCACAAGCCGATGAGCCAAACCGGTTTCGGCTAGGCACTTAAAATTTTAGTTGACTATTGAATGATATGATATGTAAAACACACCACAAATATTTTTAAATAACAAATAAATTAGTGTGGGTATTTAAAATATTTGTGTTTAGGAAGTATTAATTAAACACAAATTTATTATTATAGTTATAATATAGCTATAAATGTTATAACTTTAATAATTCTCACTTTTCCAGTCTTCTAAGGGTTTTCTTCAGATTGAAACCTATGATGTTAAGAACACTGAAAATGCACTTTTGTCACAGTCTACGCTTGGCAGTGAGGCACGGAGTTCAGCACATTAAAAACACAAAGTCAGGGAAGGGAGATTCAGGATTGGGCATTATCCTCACATCCGTGCAACAAGACAGATGCTGCGGAAGTGGCCTAGATACGCAGCTGTGCCTCTGAGATGTGTGCTGGATTTCGGAAAGGTTTGACAGACTTAAGTGGGATTCTAATAGGAGATTTAAATTGTCAAGTAGTTACCAATGAATCAATTAATTGTTACATGTTCTACTGTTTTTGTCTTAAAGATTATTAGAATATTCCCCCTCTCTCTCCTATCTATATGTCCATTAGTATGATAGCTTATTCACTTATACATGGTCTCCTGACTTAGACTCACAATCCTCCACTATATCTGATGCTCTGCTCCCAGAATGATCTTCTTATAGTTAAAATATACATTGTCATTTCAAGATTCTTATTGCTACAGATGTTATTGCTAACTATTTTTGTTGTTAGTGGTGATTGTCAGTCTCCTGCCTAGATTGTAAACTCTCAAAGGAAAGATTATCTTTGACTGTTTTGTTTCTTGATATACCCACCGTTAATATATAGCATGCTGGATAAATACTATTGAATGATTAACAATAAATAGTCTAAGAATTGTATCTAGTGTTTTATTTAGTTCTGATCAGGCTTAGAACCATAAGCCTGACAGTGATTTCTAACACTGATTTTTTCTTATGTAACAACTTTCCATCTGCATTTCCTCCTCTTCTCTTTCTTGATAACATCTTTCCTCTCTCCACACCTCCATGCTGCAGCTGCACACACACAAGCCTGCACTGATATTATTAGCCCACCCTTCTTCTTTCTCTTCCAGGATGATACTATATTCTGAATGTCTGTGTGTTTTTTTAAATTAATTTTTATTATTGGAAGTATTATATATGCCCTCTTTTTTTCCCCCATTGATCCCTTCTAGCACATCTCTGCCCCCGCCCCAGGCCTTCACCAGGCTATTGTATGCAAGTTCTTTTGTTGATCCATTCTTATCCACCCACCCACCACTGCCTTCCCTCTAAGATTCAACAGTCTGTTCCATGCTTCTATGCCTCTGGATCTATTTTATTCACAAGTTAATTTTGTTCATTAGATTCCATATATAAGTGAGATCCTGTAAGACTTTTCATTCTCTGACTGGCTTACTTCACTTAGCATATTACTCTCCAGGTTCCTCCATGCTGTCTCAAAGAGTAAGAGATATTTCTTTTTTACTTTGGCATAGTGTTCCATGATGTAAATGTACCACAGCTTTTTTTTTAATCGACACATCTACTGATAGGCATTCAGGCTGTTTCCAGATCTTAGTTATTGCAAATTGCCTTGCTATGAACATAGGGGTGCATACATTCTTTTTGATTGGTGTTTCTGGTTTTGTAGGATATATTACTAGAAGTGGGATCACTGGGTCACATGTCAGTTCTATATTTAATTTTTTGAGGAAACTCCATACTGTTTTCCATAATGGTTACACCCGTCTGCATTCCCACCAGCAGTATAATAGGGTTCACTTTTCTTCACATCCTTGCCAACACTTGTTGATTTGTTGATAGTAGCCATTCTGACAGGTGTAAGGTGATACCTCATTATTGTTTTAATTTGCATCTTTCTGATGATCACTAACTAAGCATTTTTTCATATGTCTCTTGGCTATCTGTATGTTCACTTTGATGTAGTCCTATTTGCTTATTTTCTCCTTAGTATCCCTTGCCTTAGGAGAGGTATCCACAAACATATTGCTATGAGAGATGTCTGAGATTTTGATGCCTACGGTTTCTTATAGGATTTTTATAGTTTCACATCTCACATTTAAGTCTTTCATCCATTTTGAGTTTGTTCTTGGGTATGGTGTATGTTGGTTGTCTAATTTCATTTTTTAGCATGTTCCTCTCCAATTTTCCCAACACCACTTACTAAAGAGACTGTCTTGACTCCATTGTATACTCTTGCTTATATTAATTGAGCATAATGGCTTGGGTAGATTTCTGGGGTCTCTTTTCTGTTCCATTGGTCTTTATGCCTGTTCTTGTGGCAGCGAGGCTGTTTTGATTAAGGTGGCTTTGTAGTATAACGTAATGTCTGGTATTGCAATCCTTCTAACTTTCTTCTTGTTTCTCAAGACTGCTGCGGCTATTTGGTATCATTTCTGGTTGAATATAAATCTTTGGAGTATTTGTTCTAGATCTGTGAGAAATATGCCCTTGGTATTTTAATAGGGATTGCATTGAATCTATAGGCTGCTTTGGATAATATGGAGATTTTTTAAAATATATTTTATTGATTTTCTACAGAGAGGAAGGGAGAGAGATAGAGAGTTAGAAACATTGATGAGAGAGAAACATTGATCAGCTGCCTCCTGAACACTCCCTACTGGGTATGTGCCCGCAACCAAGGTACATGCCCTTGACCGGAATCGAACCTGGGACCCCTGAGTCCGCAGACCGACGCTCTATCCACTGAGCCAAACTGGTCAGGGCCGATAATATGGACATTTTAATGAAAATTCTACCAATCCATGAATGCTGTATTTCCTTCCACTTGTTTAACTTCCTCTGTCTATTTTTTCAATGTTCAGTAGTTTATCTCCTTGGTTAAGTTTATTCCTAAGTATCTTAATTTTTGTTGTTGTTGTTGCAATGGTAAATGGGATTATATTTTCTTTTCTTCTTTTTTTTTTAGTTTCTCTTTCTGAGAATTTATTGTTTGTGTATAAAAATGTCATTGATTTCTAGCTGTTAATTTTGCATTCTGCTTCATTGCCGAATTCATTTATTAAATCTAGTGGGTTTTTTATGGAGTCTTTAGAGTTTTCTATGTTCAACATCATGCCATCTAGGAATAATGAGAGTTGTACAAAATCC
>NW_006299386.1:261410-284860 GCF_000327345.1 Myotis davidii | reverse complement strand
ATTTTTGTCTTTCAATTTGTTTATGTGATGTATCACATTTATTGATTTGTGAATATTGCACCAGCCTTGCATCCCTGGAAAAAACCCCACTTGGTCAGGGCGCATGATCTTTTTAATATATTGCTGGATTTGATTTGCTAATATTTTGTTGATGATTTTAGCATCTATGTTCATCAGGGATATTGATCTGTTAGTCTCTTTTTTGGCAGTGTCTTTGCCTAGTTTTCAAATTAGGATAATTCTGTACTCATAAAAAGAGCTTGGAAGTTTTCTTCCCTCATAGATTTCTTTGGAATAGTTTCTGGAGGATATGTGTTAGTGCTTCTTTGAATGTTTTGTAAAATTCTTTTGTGAAGCAGTCAGGACCAAGGCTTTTGTTTTCTGGTAGTTTTTGATTACTGCTTCTATTGCATCAGTTATTATTGGCCTGTTCAGGTTTTCTGATTCTTCCTGATTCAGTTTTGGAAGATGATAGTTTTCTAGGAATTTGTCCATTTCATCCACATTGTCCCACACTATGACTGTATTGTTGTCGATATCTCCCTTAAAGTCCTCTAGAATTTTTTAAAAATATATTTAGGGCCTCCTATATCAGGTGTATATATATTTACTAGTGTTATTTTCTTCTGTCCGATTGATCTCTTTAGTAATATATAGTGACCTTTATTGTTTCTTGTGATGGCCCTCATTCTGAAGTGTCTTTTGTCAGGTATGAGTATTGCTACCCCAGTTTTTTGTTGTTGTTTTTTTCATTTCCATTTATATGGAAAAATTTTTTTCTATACCTTCATACTCATTCTTTTGTTCTTTTGTTCTGAGGTGGCTCTCTGGTAGACAGCATGTATTTGGGTCATGTTTTTATATCCATTCAGCTACCCTATGTCTTGATTGTAGCATTTTATCCATTTACATTTAAGGTTATTATTGATAATTACATTTATATTGCCACTTTAATTCATTATGCCTATGTTTCACTCTCTCTCTCTGTCTTCTCATTACAGCAGTCCCTTGAGCATTTCTTGCTGAAGTGTCTTTTGTCAGGTATGAGTATTGCTACACCAGTTTTTTTTTGTTGTTTTTTTTTTTTTTCATTTCCATTTATATGGATTTTGAATGATAGCATTGCTGGATATAGTAATCTTGGTTTCAGATTCTTTCTTTTCATTACCTTGAATACTTTATGCCATTGCCTTCTGGCTTGTAGAGTTTCTGATGAGAAATCAGCTGATATCCTTATGTGAGCTCCTTTGTATGTAATAAATTGCTTTTCTCTTGCTCCCTATAAGTTTCTCTCTTTGTCTTTAATTTTTGGCATTTTAATTATGATTTGTCTGAGTGTGGGATTTTTGGGTTATTCTTGCTTGGGACTTTCTGTGTTTATGAACTTGTGTGACTATATTCTTCACCAAGTTAGGGAAGTTTTGTGCCATTATTTCTTCAAACACATCCTCTATCCCTTGCTCACGTTTTTCCCTTCTGGCATTTTTTTATGATGCAAATATTGTTATGTTTCATGTCCTACAGCTCCCTTAAGCTGTCCTCCTGGTTTTTTAATTATTTTTTTATTCTCTGATTGAGTCATTATTTTTTCTATCATATTTTTCTAATTCGCTGACCTGATCCTTGGCTTGCCCTAATGTGCTGTGTATTCCTTCTAATGTATTCTTTACGAGGGCTATGTCATTCTTCATTTCTGACTGCTCTTTTTTCATAGTTACTATATCTTTTTTCATGCTGTTGAGCATCCTTGTAATAATTATTCTGAACTCTATATTTGATAAATTTATTATCTCCATTTCATTTAGCTTTGCTGGATAATTTTCTTGTCCTTTTATGTGGGGCTTGTTTTGTTTTGTTGTTTCCCCATTTTGTCTGCCTATTTGGTTTTGTGTCTATAAATTAGGAAGTTCTGCTACAACTCCTAATCTCTAGTGCAGGACAGTGTCAGATGATGTTTGCGGCTGGCCCTAAGGACCCTGTTTGGAACTATCAGCAATCCACAGCTTGTGTTTCCCTCTGCTGGGGCTGGGTGCCTTTGGACAGGACTAGGACGTGTACCGAGGTCTGCTTTTTCTAAGCCCTTGCCCAGAAGGATATTAGGCAAAGGCTCAGAGGCTCCAGGGATCTGCCTCTGCCTATAATCCGATTGTTATTCAGTCTTGATTACCCTAGATTCAACTGTTAAACTGGTTTTAAGATGTAAACAGATACTTGAGGCCCACTAAATAAGTGGGAGAGAGAGGATAAAATACTTAAGCTTTTTCTTCCTCAATCTGATTTGCTCTCCACTCACTGGGAGTTAAAATCATAGGGTACCTGTTTCCTTTTTCGACTCAACAGTGAGCAGTTAGGAAAAGCAAAGGCAGGATCTGAGGTATAGTTCGGTATAGTGTAGAATAGTCTCTCCTCCTTCATGGTTTCACTTTTTTTGGTCTCAGTTACCCAGCATTAACCACAGTTCAAATATATTAAATAGAAAATCACATAAATAAGCAATTCATAAATTTTAAATTGCTGGCCACGCTAAATGTAAAGAAATCTCACTGATCCTGCTATATCCACGCAGGACATGAATCATCCCTTTGTCCAGCACCTCCAAACTGTATGTGCTCCCTGTGTGTTAATTTACTGGTCAATTGTCAAGATATCACAGTGCTTGTGTTTAGTACCCCTTATTTTACTCAATAATGATCCCAAAGTGCAAGAGTAGTGATGTGGCAATTTTATATGCCAAATAGAAGCCCTAAATTCTTCCTTTAAGTGAAATGGTACAAATATATATTTCAGTACTATTTACATTTTCAGTCATTAACTGGGGGGTGGGGGGGCAGGTCTTGGAAAGGGGTCACTATCATATATCCTTTGTTTGCCTTGTTTGAAATTTGTAACATTTATGTCACTCTGGGTATGTAACTATCATTCTCTAAATAATCTTTATTCAATTCAACTAACATTGAATCACAGTCACTATTGATCATAATGAAAGAAAACTGAGGCACATGAATCTAAATACAGACCTGTCAAGCAGAACACACAAAGGTTTCAATCAAATTGAGGTCCATCTTTCCATTAAGAGAAGACAACAAGGAAGAGAAACAGGACAGAGGCATGGGAACAGGACTCAGAAAGAAGATGTGATTCTCTTCTAAGGTTGGCCCTGGTTATAACACTTCTTATGACTTTTCTCAATGTAGGAAGAAAAGGATGAATTTTTCAGACAGAGATTTTTGTTTGACCTGGGCTGACACATGATTCTGTATTCTTCTGTAAAAGGTATGTTGATTTTAAGGCAATTGTTTGTTCCCCCAGTTCTTTTCTAATGATTGAAGGAAAATAAAGTTTTTGCCAGAAAGAAAAGAATCTTCACATTTCTCTCTTTTCCATGAAAGAAAGACCAAAATGAGATTGAACTGAATTGAAAGCTTATATGTGAGTAGAATGAACATAGTGAGAAAGGAGATAACACAAGTGTAATGAAAGGACTTCCAGCTGTCAAGTAAGAAATTAGACATGAACGGCTGAGGTGGGACCTGCCTTGGGGTCTTAACCGGGGCCACACCAACGTTGCCTTCAGACGGCTTATTCATGGAAGGCCCAACAGCCAGCAGTTCACCAGTGGGCAGGTTTGGAACCAGCCAGTTCTTGGCACAAGCTCAAAGGAAAATATCATAACCTCACTGCCACCTTACTAAAGGCCTGAAATAATTATAATAAAATTTTCATTGCGGTTTTGCCCACTCGACCCATGGGTTTTTCTGTATGCATTATGAGTAAGACATGCACAGAAGAAATATGCTATATAATAAAAGGATAATATGCAAATAGACCAAATGGCAGAACAAGTGAACAACCAGTCACTGTGACATCCGCTGACCACCAGGGGGCATGTGCGGAACATGGCGGTCGTTGACCAAAGTGGAATGGTAGAGCAGGTGAGTGAGGGCACCAGACCAAGGCTGAGAGCTGATTGCTGTCATCAGGGAGAGCCTCTGTTGCTTACTAAAAATTCTTTGCTCCCACACACCGTGATCCCACCTGGCACTCACACCTGCTGCTGGCGCCAGCCCTGCTCACACCTGCTGCTGGGCCCCAATCACTCGGCACCATCAGCAGGTGCGAGCAGTGACTACCAGCCCCGATTGTCCCTCAGGGCTTCTCTACCTCCCACTGCTCCTGAGTGATCAGGACGGCAGGTACCACTCACACCTGCTGATGATGCTGACCCTGCTCACACATGTTGCTGGCACTGGCTCCAATCACTCTTTGCCATCAGTGAGAGTGAGAATGGCGGTGGCAAGAATGGGGCTGCTGGTAGACAGGGGACCAGGGGGTCAAGGTGGTAGGGGCCAGGCAGGGGCATGGAAGATGGGCTGAGACCTGCCCCTGTACCCACAGCAGCCTCACAGCCCACAGTTCCTTTCAAGGTACATAAATTTGTGCACTGGGCCCCTAGTAGTTTATAATCCTTTTCTGCCAATCATCCCTGAATGCAACTGAAAGTCTCCACCCAGAAAATCTGTATTTGTTTGTTAGTCCTCACTGGAGGATATCTTTTCTATTGATTTTAGAGAGAAGGGTTCAGGGGAGATGGGGGAGAGAGAGAGAGAGAGAGAGAGAGAGAGAGAGATGGATTGGTCACCTTTCACATGTGCCCTGACAGGGAGCAGAGAGTGAACCCACAACTCAGAATCAAACCTGTGACACATGTCTGCCATGAAAAATTCCTTATTTAAACCATATAACTTAGTATTTGGGAGCCTTTATCTCTCTCAACTGCCCCACTCCTCTGTTGGAGTGTATCTTCAATAAGTCCCACTTTGCTTTCCTTTCATTCCTTTCATTTGCATTGACCTTAAAACCTTTTCTGCATCCACACAAAGAACTGAGGTCCCAGCCAGTAACCTCAATCAGTAACATAACCAGATAATCCTATCATTAAAGAAGAAGTTTGTTTGCAGGAAGGTTTGTGTATAAGTTTTCTAACCAATATCATACGGTTGCAGTTTTTTTTTTTTTTTGCAATAGTTGACAGTTTTCTAATGAACAACTCTACCTTTTCAAAAGAATATAGCAGAAACATATGACCACTTCTTAAAAATCCTTACCTTTGAGGGACATCTTAAATGACTAAAGGACTAATGTTATAAAGAATGGTGCAAAAATAATGATACTGTGCCATTGAGGGCAGTTATTAATGTGTTGCAGTTAAATGCATATGCCAGAAACTCTATTTATTAGGCTATTCAAAGAGATAGATAGATGATAGATAGATGATAGTGATAGATGATAGCTAGATAGATAGATAGATAGAGGATAGATAGATTGATAGAGATTGCTTAGCCTGAGGAAACATCACAGGGAAATGTTTCTTAAACAAGATCTGTTCTTGCATACAACAAAATGTCACTTTCACAGGCTGGTATTCAGAGAAAATAAGAAAAATTGTAACAAATTTCCTTAAATTTTTCTCCAAATATTTTAAATTAAAGAGTAGTAATGAGAGGAAATTCCCACCTTCCCACCTAATCTCTCCCATGTGCACAGGACTAAGTACTCAGAGGTAGGTATTGATGCTACACAAGGTTGCATTATTTTACTTACATGCTGGGATTTCATATATGCCTTGAGCTTTTAAGTACTAAATAATTAAAATATGAATTGACATTTTTGACATTTAAATGTATATTTTAAACTCACAGCTTCATCAGTTTTAAATTGTCTAGACAAGAATCATCCCCTGATTAAAGAATTATCCTACCCCCAATCTGCTTTACTTCAGCCTGACTTGAATATAAGGAAACTTATTTTCTATGCAATGAACTGCTTTCATGTACAGTTATATACTTAGAACAACATGTTGGAAAAGAACTTAACTTTTACAGTAATTGAATAATGAATCATACCTAATCTGTATTTCAACCATGCCAATTATACAGACCCTTATGAGGTTTTGGCTTTTTGTTTTGTTTTTAAGTAATCATAGTACATTTTAGAGAAAATTATCCAGGACATTGCAATATTCTTTTGTATCACTAGTGTTTTTATTTCCATGTTGGTTAACTCTGGACTCTCCTCTAAATGTGAGTTGATGGTGATGTTTCCAGTAAAAGTTAAAAATTGCATAGAATTTCAAAATATTCTTTAGAGGAATATGCGTTTCATTATGCATTGTCAAACAATTATTTCATGTTGAGTTTCATAGAATTAATAGTCCTGAAAATTCTGTTTTCTTAAAATCTACGAGTAAATCTATCAGTATTTGTTAAGATATGATTATTTAAAAATTCAAACTTATTCTATTTACGTTAGAAAAATGCTGATTTATTTAAAATAAACTGAAAAATATATCTTTTAAAAAATATTTATTAATTTGAGAAAGAGCTAGAAAGAGAAAGATTTATTGTTCTACTTATTTATGTTTCCATTGGTTGATTCTTACGTGTGCCCTGATAAGGTTAATGCAAGTTGTGATCATCTAAAAACCGTTAGATCACTTCAACAAATTTTCTTTAAATAATTCCCAATAACTAGGAAAAACCCCAATCAGTTTCTACTTGAATAGAAGTTTGTGTATTCTTGCTCTAATCAACTGAGCTACCTGGTCAGGGCTGTCATATGTTTTTAATGAGTTGTCATTTCTACGTGGAACTCATACATACATAATGTTGAAATTTTACATAATGCCCGACCGTGGTAGGCAAACTGCGGCTCGCAAGCCACGTGCGGCTCTTTGGCCCCTTGAGTGTGGCTCTTCCTAAAACTTAGGAGTACCCTAATTAAGTTAATAACAATGTACCTACCTATATAGTTTAAGTTTAAAAAATTTGGCTCTCAAAAGACATTTCAGTTGTTGTACTGTTGATATTTGGCTCTGTTGACTGATGAGTTTGCCGACCACTGCCCTAGACACATGATGTAATTAAAACTCAACAGAGTTTTGCCCTAAGGCAGATGGCTTGCTTTATGATGAGCAAGCACACCATCTAAAATTGGTCCAGGTTAGAGAATTTGTCCCCTAATAAAAATAGAGTTATCTGAGATGTGAGCCAAGTGAAATAATTCATTCATCATAATATGATTTTAAAAGGTGAACATTTTGTCGAAACTAAAAGCTAACAGAAAGTTAGTTTAAGTACTAATTTTAAAGTCAAAAGAATCTTAGAAAATATAATTTTAAATATAGAGGAGATGAAGGAGGTGATGGAAGAGTATGAAAGAAGCAAAGAGTAAGATTGCACCTTGGGAGGACAAGGTAGGAAAATGATAGTCTTAAGGAAGAGTCAGGTATTGATGCCCTCTAAAACCTTCATGTAATTTCCACAATATTATTCCTTATATTTATGGACCATTTTACCAGTAAATTCTCTATGACTGCCCTTTCTTTCTTTCCTTCCTTCCTTCCTTCCTTCCTTCTCTCTCTCTCTCTCTCTCTCTCTCTCTCTCTCTCTCTCTCTCTCTCTCTCTCTCTCTCTCTCTCTCTCTCTCTCTCTCTCTCTCTCTCTCTCTCTCTCTCTCTCTCTCTCTCTCTCTCTCTCTCTCTCTCTCTCTCTCTCTCTCTCTCTCTCTCTCTCTCTCTCTCTCTCTCTCTCTCTCTTTCTCTCTCTCTCCCTCCCTTCTCTTTTGGACATTTTGTGGGAAATTAAGGGACATGGAAGCAGAAAAGTTCTGCTGGCAACAACATAATACCCGGAGCAAGGAAAGGAGAGGTTAGGAGAGTTGAGACAAAGGGCAAAAGCCCAGCAGAGACAAGGAGGAGGGGTATTTGCATAATTTCCCTAGTTTGCTTCCCATTTTAGAATGAAAATATGAGACAACCAGAGATTCTATAATTGGATACAGTGAGGAGACATTTCAAAGTACCTGTGTTACCTGAAGCTATGTTGCTATTATTTCATTCAAGATTAGGAGGTTCATTCAAGTTAGTAGCAGTATAGGAAATGTGTTGAAAAGCAGATCATAAGAGGAAAAGGGGGGAAATCGGCATGACTGAAACTGAGGCTCTGGCTGAGCACACTACAGCTGCCGATGCTGTGGGAATTACGTATACTGCCTCACAGGTAATGGAATTTGGCTATATTTAAAGATCAAACATAAAGTGTTGCTTAAAAATTAGTCTTTAAGAAAGACTTTCTTTCAAACATGCATGCTAAAATGACTGTACCGGCAAGGTAGAACAGAATATAAGATTCAAAAATCTTAAGTCACATTTATATTTGCTATCTAACCCTGAAACCCTCCTTAATGAATTCAACAAGGATTTAAGAAAAATTGGAACACACATAAAATACCACAGATCGAACTGTTTTTTGTTGCTAGTGTACAAATGTTAATAAACATAGACATTATAAAACCAGACTAACGCTTGTGTTTCTGCCAGAATGCGAGATGGAAAGTTTTTAAAGAAATACTTGTGTTCTAATTCTACTCAGGTCAGGTCAAGGTGAGATAAAAATAGATGTAATTGTTTTTTTTTACATTTAATTTTAATGTACTCTTTCTTATTTAAATTTTTTTCATTTGATCTCATTCTTTTGTGTGTGTGCACTTATAAAAGGTCTTCTTGGAAAGGCAATGCATTTTTGTGTTAGTATTTTCACAAAGGTGTGATGTTCCCTGCTTTGTTCCCTCTGATCTCTGAATTCTCACCTGGTATTATGATTCTGCCCTATTTATTAAGAGTCAATAATGCAGCTTTATGAGTTGTGAGGACTAGAATATTACCTTTGTGCACTAATTAATTGAATATGGTAATGAGGGCATGACTACAAAGTCAAAGTAGGAGAAAATGAGAAATAAGGCAATTTATTTACTGGTGCATAAACAGTGAAAGCAGGTTGTATTGTCTCTAAAACAATAGTTTTGAATAGTTATATTTTATTGCACAAAGTCATATTTTCATTTGAATGGATATATAGAAGAGTCCATTTTATTCTAGCTTTTTAAATTTAAAAAAATATTGATGATGCCTTAAACCTAAGAAATTCTGTGACTATTGTATAATTCTGATTCCAAATTACTATTTAAAATGGTTAATTTATTTTCACATCATGTTTTGTAAGTTTTAATTTTGTTTCTTGAACATATACTATGGAAATTTTGTATTCAAATCTTTGCATGATGAACTATAGCAGAAAAACTTTCTTAACCATAACTGCTAAAATTTAAGAGCAAAAATAAAACTTTTACTAGGAAACAGTTCTCAATAATTATACAACTATTTTAGCAATCAATTGCAATTGCTCTGAAAATTGCTGATAATAGCCAGTCACAAATGTGACATTTTATTTTTCATGAAATAGTTATTGTCTGCTTAATTAAAAAGGTCTCTGCTCATGCTATCCAGCCCACAAAAATAAAATCTGCAACCCTTTAGTTAAAAATAAATATACTTTTTGTTTCTTTGATGCTTTCTTTTATATTCTAGGACATTTTTTTTCATGTAAAGTTAAAGTATTCCCATAATATACATAAACTATATCATGAAAGCATGTATTATTAGTATCTCTACATAAAATTGATTAAGAAAGAAAGGGATTGAATGTTACGGAGTTAGAGTTTATGACCAATATCGCATCTAAAAAATCGCTATTGCATTTAAAGTTGTGGTCATGGTAAATAATTATAACTCTTTTCCACTGTTAAAGAGAGAACATTTTTTATAAATTGGAACTGATAAAGTATGGCATTTCTATAGGCTTATTAAATACAATAATTGTGGATTGTTGTTGTTAATGTGATTTCTGATATTTGTATATTAATTTGTAGTGTTTTATTTATTGTTTATATCTCCTAAGGCAATAGTCTTTCACCAAGAGTATCTGCTTCCAACATAAGGAAAGAGAAGTAAAGGGACTCAATTTTAATTTAGACACTTTTTTATAATGCTTAATTAGATCAGAATGGGAACAGTGGTTAAATATAGAAATATTTCTGTAAGAAGTAAGGATATTATATCTTTTGTGTTCTCATGAAAAATATCTGTTATATAATGATGAATATATCTATTTCTGTACCTATCCATCCCATTTACAAAACCAATCAATTAATTATCTACTTTCCTAACTACAGTTAATGTTTAAATGATCTCCTGTGTAATTTAAGTATAGTTAAGTACCTTAATGAATATGACTCACTTTTCCCTTCCCTTATTTATTTTTCTTTCATTCACTGGCCACCTCAGGTTACTTTCTATTTCTAAATCAATATATTAAAATTCCAACCTCATTTTTGTGATTAAAAATACAAGTGGCAATCACTGTGAAAAACATTTGTTTTAATAACTGATATATTAAGAAAAATAGTCTAAATATATTTTCTATATTTTTTACTTGGTCAAATATGTATAAAGTGACTTTTCATAAAAAATTTACATAACATTATATTTCAGAGCAAGCTGAGGCTAATGCAACACTTTGGATCTTCTCCATCTAAAGCAGGTTTCATACAAAGTAATGCACATCTGAATCATATGTGGGTGCTTGTTAAGCATGCAGATTCTTTCTATTTTTTTTCCCAAAGTCAGAAATTTATTGGAGTTGAGGGAGAACAGTCAAAGGTTCTTAAGAAAAAAAATTTTAAGTTATTTTTCATAATTGAGTAATTCAGAACACAGGCATTCTAGCTAACCATCTCTATTTTTGTATCTAAGGCCACAGATGAACACATTCTTGTGGCACGGTAGAGTCAAACCCATGTGACATCCCACTCAAAATGTCATCACAAATCTGAGAACACTCTGCCAGGCTGTGAGATTTTAACTCGTTTCCTATAAGTATTAAGTCCACATATCAAAAAGATAAAGTGGTCGACATAAAAATGATCAAGAACTAAGCTGTTTAGTTTAAAACAGCTTAAAATAAGAATGCAGATTCTTGAATCTACCTCCATATCCATTGAAGCAGAATTTCCGGGAGAAATTTTTTTTATCCAGATAAATAAGTCTCATGCTCTGGCAGACTTAGCTATATGAATGAAACTAGCTAGCCTCATAAAACTAGATTTAAATTCCTTCTGTGTTCTTTGCACACATCTTAAAATGTACTGAGTGCAACAAAATCAGCCAGTTTTCTTTTCTATAAAAAGGGAACTAACATTTGTCAAAAAGCTGGAAATGGGAAGAGTAGAATTCAAATGCAAATCTGGTGCCCAAATTTGTGCACCTTCTGCAGCAATATGGACATCAATTTTAGTTTAAGAGTTTCTTGCATGAATATATAAATTACTTTACCATCTTCTGTTGCATAATCATATAGAGAAAAAAGAAGAAAATGTGAGTTAATTTTGCCTACATTTAAGTTGCAGCTTTCACAGTAAGGCTAGTTTATAATTTTTAAAATAATGTGATTGAAAATCTTACCTTTTTACCCTCTAAAACTACTAGTTTTTAAAACTCATTTTGTGCTTTAAGTTCTGTCTTAATTTTACATGCCTTTGTTCTCAAACCTTCATCTCTTACTTCTATAACACTTTGCTTCAAAAAAATGAATAGAGACCTGGCTGGTGTGGCTCCATTGGCTGGGCATCATCCCGTGCACTGAAATGTTGCCTGTTCTATTCCTGCTCAGGGTACATGCCTAGATTGGGGGCTCAATCCCTGGTAGGGGACAACAGGAGGCAGTAGATCAACGTTTCATCTCCCATTCTCTCTCTCTAAATATCAATAAAAAGCATTTAAACAAATAAAGGTAACTAAAAGTATTGAAAAGCACTTATTTTTTTTTTATTTTGAAGCACTTCATTTACAGAAGAGTTTCAAAAAAATATGAAAATTTCCCATGTGTCCTTTACCTACATTGAACAGATATGAAGCATTTTATTACATTTACTTTAGCATTCTCTCTCTCACATATTATGCAGTCACAATGCAGTCATCAAAATCAGTAAATTAATATAATTATGTAAGCTGTAGACATTTTAATTTCATCAATTGTTTCACTAGAAGCAAACTAATTTACTAAAACTCAGTCACAGATCCCATAATGTGTTAGAGATCACATTCTTTTAGGCTCCCTAAATTGAAAAAAATTTTCTTCAGGACTTTGGTATTTTGAAGATGAAAGAACAATTATTGCATAGATTTGCATAGATGTCCCATAATGTGTATTTATCTTGTAATTCATCATGATTATGCATTCAGCTTATGATTTTATGGCAGAAGTTCCATAGAATCGCTGTTCACTTTTCAATGATTCATAAAAAGAAACTTATGATGATGAACTGCTCTTTTACTAATAATGTTAACTTTTATAACTTGGGTTAGGAGGGATTCTGTCAGGTTTCTCCATTCCATTGATACGTTACTTTTTTCTTTTCTTTTTTTTTCAGTGAAGATTTTATAAAATTAGCAATACTTGCTACTTTCATGAGAATATTCTTAACTGAAATTGTTATGGTTATTCCTGTGAGTACATAGCACTAAAGAATACAATAACTAATACTACAGATTAGTGTCACTGTCTTAATTTGTGCTAATATGTGTAGCATTTTTTTTACTTATGTTACTTACTTTATTTTTAATCATTTTCTATTTTTAAATTACACTTGACATCCAATATTATATTAGCTGAAGCTGTACACCCCAATGATAGACATTATATAATTTATTAAGAGATCATCCCGATAAATGTCATATCTACCTGACACCATACATAGTTATTAGAATATTATTGACTATATTTTCTATGCGCTACATTGAATCCACGTGTATATTCTATAACAACTAATTTGTACATCTTAATCCTTTCACCTTTTTCTTTACTGAATAGGGTAATCTTGGTTATAGGTCCTTGATTTTTATCACTTTGAGTATTTTTTGCCAATTTTTTCTCGCATGAAATGTTTCTGTTGAGAAATCAACTGACAATCTTATGGGTGCTCCCTTATAGGCAACTAACTACTTTTCTCTTGCTGCTTTTAAGAATCTTCCATTCTCTTTAATCTTTTGCATTTTAATTATGATGTGTCTTGGTGTGAGCCTCTTTGGGTTCCTCATGTTTGGGAGTCTTTGTACTTCCTGGACTTATGTGTCTTTTCCTTCACCAGGTCAGGGAAGTTTATGTCATTATTTTTTTCAAATAGGTTTTTAATTTTTTAATCTCTCCTCATTCTGACACCCCCATGATACAAATATTGGTCAGCTAGAAGTTGTCCCAGAGACTCCTTATCCTATCCTCATTTTTTTGGATTTTTTTTTCTTTTTGCTGTTCTGATTAGGCATTTATTTTGCTTCCTTATATTCCAAACTAGAGGTCCGGTGCACAAATTCATGCATGGATGGGGTCCAGCTGGCCCACACTGATTGGGGTGGATAGGGACAGACCGGTCAGGGGGAGGGGATGTGGGAGGTTGGCTGGTTGGCCCTGCCTCCAATCGGAGTTGGGAGCGATTGGGGGCAGGGTCAGCCAGGGGTAGAGATGTGGGCCGTTGGCCGGCAGGCCCCACCCCTGATCATGGTGGGGGGCAAACGGGGACAGGGCTGGCTGGGGGAAGGTGCCGTAAGCGGTTGGCTGGACTTCCCTGCTCTCTGGTCAAACTCCCAGTTGAACTCCTGGTCAAGGGGACAATTGGCATATTAGCCTTTTATTATATAGGATGGTTGATTTAATTCTTGGCTTTATCTACTCTACTGTTGATTCCCTGTAAATTATTATTTATTAATGTGTCCTTCATTTCTGACTTGTTATTTTTTATGGTTTTTGTGTCCTTTTTCATGCTGTTCAAGCTCTCACTAATATCCTTGATGTTATCACTAAGTTCCTTGAGCATCCTTACTAGTATAACCATTGTTTTGAACTCTGTATCTGGTAGTCTGGTTGCCTCCATTTCATTTAGTTCTTTTTCGTGAGATTTCTCCCATGTTTTTTTGTTTTTAAATTTGGAACCTGCTTCTTTGTCTCCACATTTTGGCTGCATCCCTGTATTTGTTTCTATGTATTAGGTAAAAATGCTACATCACTTGGACGTAAAAGGTTGTGTAACCTTGTGTAGTAGGGGTCCTATAGGACACAGGAGAACAGCTTTATCAGTCACGTAAGCTTGGAGCTCCAGGTACACCTCTGTGTAGCCTGTGTGCACTGTCCCATTGTAGTTGAGTCCTGATTGCTATTGGCATCACTGGGAGGGATCAACCACAGGCCAATCAGCTACAAGGACCAGCTGCGACTACAGTGGAAGAACTGCTGTGCAGGAGCAGACTCTACTGAGCAGGACTTGCTTCACTGAAGCTTCGGTGCTGTCTGAGTCCCCCCCTTTAAATATGTAGATCCTGGAGGTGGTAGAGTTATAATCCAGCATGGTCTTAAGCTGCCCACAAGGTGCACTGGCTCTGGGGCCTCCCAGGAGGTGTAAGGTCAGGCACTGCCTGTGCCCTGCTTTTACCACCTAGCACAAGATACTGAGTGACCTACTGATGGCTGCTGCTTGTGTTGGAGTAGTTTAGAGATGCCTAGAAGGCCAATCTGAGAACAAAGGTTGGCTGCCACAGAGCAAAAGGTATTGGGGATACATAGGCCAGATGCTACTGTTTGAAAAATTTTAAGGAATCAGCAGGACAGGGTGAACAGTGTGAGCCAGTTAATGTAGAGTCAGATATGACAATTGCCTGCCGATTCTGTGTGTGTGTCAGAGGGTGAGGGGGTATCTCTGCCAGCGCTTTAACTGGGAAAAGCTACCTTTCCAGCTCTCACCCTGATGCCAGACAATTCAGTTCCTCCCCAAATGACCCTGGTTCCTTTTAACCTGCTTCCCTAGCAACTGAGTCAGTCCATGTGTGGGCCCTTTAAGAGGCACTGCCTGGGACTCCAGCTGCCCTCTGTCTTACAATAAGCCACAATCCTTGCGGGGGTTTTTTTAGCCAGAAGTATGGGGACTTTTCTTCCCAGGTCTAGAATATGGGGCTGGAAGGGCCAGTGTGTCACTGGGATTCTCACTCCTCAGGAGGGACCTCTGCGACCAATATATCCCTCCTGATTTTTAAGTGCCACATGAGTGTAGGACCAGCCAGTTCCTCCGCTCTGCCCCATCTACCAGTCTCAGTGTGGCTTCTTTAAATCTCTAGTTGTAGGATGTCCTTTCTGCTAGAGTGCAGGCAGAGCTGAATGATGGTTGTTCTGTAGTTTAGTTGTAATTCTGATGTAGTTGTGGGAGGATTTGAGTATCACACTTACCTAGCTGACATCTTGACTAGAAGTCTGTGAGCCAATTTGTAAAGATATTATTTTTCCCTTGTGGTAGATATTTTGTGACAATATATTCTCATTCTCATGTTTATTATTTTTATTCCCACAATGCATGGATGATTAATGCCTTAAACAATAATTATTACTATTTATTAATGATATTGCCTGAAAAAACTAGTGTAATGGTCAAATGGTGATTTAACAATTCCATAATTTTTTACATTTATTCATTTAAATTATTTATAATTTAGAACTGTATCCTATCTCCTATCCATCTATCAGTCTATCTACCATCTATCTACCTATATTTTTATTCATAATGATATAATTGCATAAATTCTTATTTTACATAAATGGTATATAAAATATTTCCATATATTAAGACTATAGAAGAATCATTGAAAGAAAACATTTAATATTTCATTTTTACATTTAGGCACCTGATACATTTGGAAGGTATTCATATATATAATGAAATATATTGTTTTGATAATTATTCTATTGTCCAGTTGTTCTAGCATTATTATTTAAAAGATAATATTTTCTGCTATAATTAGAAATTCCACATTTAATAAATACTCTCTATTATGATTTATACTCTTAAGATCTGACATTGTTTGTTATTTATGTCTTCTGTATCTTGTTTGTGTTTGTCTACTTAAGCAGTCTTATAGTAAGAGTCTTTGAATTCCTATTGCCCAGTAGAGGAATGTTATATCATTTAGTGGAAAGGTATTCAACTAAATTGTAAATTATCACTTTTAGCCTCAAAAGACTCATCACTTACATGAATAAAGCTATTTTATTTGAATTATACTTTTTCTGGTACAAGAAACTAACCCTGCATCTTTATTGTTTCAATCCTTCTGATATATATTTGGCAATTTCTATTTTTAGCCTTCTCTTTACCACTCTAAGTATGTTTCTTATATGAAATAAATAGTTGAATCTTTCTTTGTGACTCAGATTGGTAATATTTTTTGTAATAAGTGACTTCCACATGTATTGCTATATCTGCTATATTTAGTATCAATTTTGATTTATAAATTTTAAACACATATGATATAGTATATTTGTCATGTTTCTTTGTCCCCATTATACTTTAACTTATACTTAACTTTTTAAGAAATGCTTGAAATTTATTCTATTAACCTTTATACTCATACTTTTTTTTAGTGCACTTACCTGTTTTCACATTTACATTTACTATCTGGTTTATTAGTTTTTTACAATATACTTTTATTCCCATATTTTGCTATTCAAAGTCCATAAATTAATTTTACTTTCCTCTTGCTCTCTCCCTTCTGTTCTCATAATAATTACATCATTTTAATTACTTTGTCATAATATGCATTTTCATGCTATTCTTCCATTTGTATTTCCAATTTATTTAGTTTTAGGTGGAAAGTTAAAAATATTAAATGGCCCTAACCAGTTTGGCTCGGTGGATAGAATGTCAGCCTGTGGACTCAAGGGCCCCAGGTTTGATTCCGGTCAGGGCATGTACCTTGGTTGTGGGCACATCCCCATTAGGGAGCGTGCAGGAGGCAGCTGGTCGATGTTTCTCCCTCATCGATGTTTCTAACTCTCTATCCCTCTCCCTTCCTCTCTGTAAAAAATAAAAAATATATATTTAAGAAATATTAAATGCTCTTCAACATTTTTTGGCCTATATTTTTTCTGTCACTGTCTTGTTGAATGATGAATTTCTGTTAGTAAATTCCTCAAGAAGGGGTCAATGGTAGAGAGTTTTCTGAGATCTTTCTGTTTAATGTTTTCCAATAACTTTGAAAAAATACTAATGAACAAGTGGAAGGATATCAAATATTTGGTTAACACTTATTCTCAAATATTTAAAAAAATGCTCTTCTATTTTATCCATATAAAACACTGTTTCTTTCTGCCTGGAAGCATTAAGGAATTTGTTATCAAGGTTATTAGTAGACTTTTAAAAATCACTTAAAAAGAAAATTACTTGCCTAATTAAAAAAACAACTTTCAAATGCGATAGATTCAAAACAAGGCTAGACTGTTTGGAGCTCCTTCTTAAGAGTTGGAATCTATTTCCCCACACTTTGAAACTATGCTAGCCTGTAATTTGCATTGACCAAAGGATATGGTAAAGTTATATTTTGCGTGACTTTCACAAAATATTGTCCTAAGACTGACATGCAAAGGATCTAGTCTTGTTTACTGAAGGTTAAGAAGTGCAATTAGAAGCAACATGTCACAACTGACAGACAGGTCTCTGCACACTCAAGTGAGTGGAGCCATCCAGGATCACTAGACCTGCTATTCCTCTTGCGGAAGGCATCTGTGTAGGTGAATCTCAGCACATTCAATAAGGGGTCCACCTAGCCAATGCACAGTTTTTGTTGTTGTTCTTACTCCTTGCATGAGGATATTTTAGGATATTTTTTCTATTGCTTTTCAGAGAAAGAGGAAGGAGAGAGAGAGAGAGGGGGGGTGGGCATAGATGTGAGAGATACACATTTACTGGTTGCTCCCTGCATGCTCCCTGATTGGAGGCAGGGAGTGAATCTGCAACCCAGGTATGTGCCCTTGACCTGAAATCACATCTGTGACCTTTTGGTGTGCAGACTGACACTCTAACTATGGAGCAAAACCACCAGGGCTAATCAATAAACTTTTGAGAAATATTACATTACTAGAGGCCCGTGCATGAAATTCATACACTTGGGGGGGTGGGGTCCCTCAGCCTGGCCTGAGCCCTCTCACAGTCCAGGTGCCCTCAGGGGATGTCTGACTGATGGCTTAGGCCCAATCCCTGCAGGCCCACCACCGCCGCTGCGCTCGCCAGCCATGAGTCTGGCTTCGGACTGAGTGGCGCTCCCCCTGTTGGAGCTCATTGCCCACCTGGAGGCAGCTCCTGCATTGAGCATATGCCCCCTGGTGGCCAGTACCTGGCATAGTGACCAGTTGCTCTGCTGTTCGGTCAACTTGCATATTAGCCTTTTATTATATAGGACTAGAGGCCCGGTGCACAAAAATTTGTGAACTCGGAGGCGGGGGGTGGTCCCTCAGCCCGGCCTGTGCCCTCTCGCAGTCTAGGACCCCTCGGGAGATAACGACCTGCTGGCTTATGCCAGTTCCTAGGTGGCAGAGGGCAGGCCCAATCCCTAGGTGCAGCCCCTGGTCGGGCTCAGAGCAGGGCCAATTGGGGAGTTGGGGCGCCGCCCCCTGTTATGCACAGAGCAAGGCGGATTGGGAGGTTGTGATGCCACCCTCAGTCACGTTCAGGGTAGGGCTGATTGGGGGGTTGGGGCACTGCCCCTTGTCACACTCAAGGCAGGGTCGATGGGGAGGTGGCGGCGCCACCCCCTGTCACGCACACAGCAGGGCCCATCAGGGATGTTGGAGCTTCGTACCATCATGCACAGAGCAGGGCCCATCAGAGGGTTGAGGAGCTCCCCCCGTCACTCACAGAGTAGGGCCTATAGGGAGTTCGGGCACCATCCCCTGTCACACACAGAGCCACAGGGCAATCAGGGGGTTTGGGCGCTGCCCCCTGTCATGCTGATCCCGGTGCCGGGAGGCCTCACGGCTCTGCTGATCCCATTGCTGGGAGGCATCTTACCCTTTTACTATATAGGATAGCGGCCTGGTGCATGGGTGGGGGCCGGCTGGTTTGCCCTGAAGGGTTTCCTGGATCTTGGTGGGGGTCCCCACTGGGGTATTTGGCCAGCCTCGGTGAGGGGATGATGGCTGTTTGCAGCTGGTCACACACCCTTCAGGGTGGGGGTCCCCACTGGGGTGCCTGGCCAGTCTGGGTGAGGGGCTGAGGGCTGTTTTCAGGCTGGCGAGTGACGGAAGCTCCCAACTGCTTTTTCTTTTTTTCTTTTTTTTTTATTCTGGGCCGCATACAATGTTGCGATCCTGCTGGCTGAAGTTCTGCGGTATTTGTTACATAGTTTCTTTAAACTGCAGGCTCAGAGGCCTGCAGCTGCAGGTGGGGAACATTGGTTTCCTCCGTCACTGAGGCAAGCAAGCATCATGTTAGTTTCAAGCTGCCTGGCTGCCGGCCGCCATCTTGGCTGTCAGTTAATTTGCATATCTCACTGATTCACCAATGGGAAGGGTAGCGGTCGTACGCCAATTACCATGTTTCTCTTTTATTGGTGTAGATTGTTGTCTTAAACTAACCAGTTTGGTCATAATCTCTATGTCAGCAATATAAAATTTATGCTTAAAATATCTGAGATCTTCACAGAAAAAATGAAGCACTAAATGTTCAAATAACAGTTCCCAAGATATTTTAAAATTAGAAACACACTTAAAAAGATAGTTATATTAGATTACTTTAAGTTTACCTCCAAATCCAGAATTCTTTCATCTTGTAAATAATTGCTTTGAATCATAATGACTATCAGCATCAGATGAATCTAAGGTTTTAGCCAAACTATTTTTCTTTGCCCCCAAACACTTCACTTGTCAGAGAGAAATCAACCTTAGAGATCCGAAGACTGGTCAGTATGGAGAGTGCCAACGTGTAAAATAGTCAAGAACATGCATTACTCAGCCTAGCCCATTTCTGCAAAAACTGTTTCTTGGAGGGGAATTACATCTCTGGCGTAAATTGCAGCCTAAATTACACTATTTCCTTATGTACAGTTTAGGTTTCTTTTAAGTAGAGCTAAGCCTTCATGATCCTTGACACTTACAAAGTGAGTTTAATGGAAAATAAATCTGTATTTTAATACTTAACATTCCAAAACTCTCAGCGTCTTTTCACCCACACTGAATATATCAGAAAATTGGCCTCTTAACTGTATAGGTCATTTATAAGAACTCAACTAAATTTTCACAAAATCAACATTTTCTTTCTTTTAATGCTCCTATTTAATGAGTTTTTATAACATTTATTTGAATTAAATAATTATTGTAACAGTTTGCCTGATAGAATCATTTTGGAGGAATAGACACACTGACTATTGGTATGTAACAGTTAATAAGTACAAGTAGAAGTGTGGACTATATTAGAAAGTATAATGCCCATAAGTGTTTAGTTTTGAACTTCAGTCAGTAGTTTAAATAGGGAATTTAATAATCAATTAAAATCATTTAAGTGGAGGCCATATAATAAATTTCCTATTGCATTTTTATGAAATAGAATATACAATTATAAAAATATAATGTGAAGATATATAACTGTATAATGTTAAGAACCAAAAAATGGGTGGGGAATTTACATACAGTAAATAACATTTACATGCTAACTATTCTTATATTGACTTAAATTAAATTTTCTAAAAATATATTTAAAAACTGACTTCAAATAATCAAAACACTGAATTTATAATAAAGGAATCTATTATAAATGCAGTTAAATAGCAATTAAGAGAATAGTATTGAAAAGATTTTACAAATTGATCAAAGAGGTAATCAGTCATGAACACATTCAGTTATTGATTCAATAACTTCTTAAATTTATAAAAAAGTATTTGAATTATGCATTGTTCTAAAAATTGCCTTGGTGTATGCATATGAGCTAACAATAGATATATCTCTAAACAATTGTAATTGATATTTTATTAGCATTTTACTAATGATATGGTTTAAAGTTAAATAGGGTGTTAATAAAATGTATAGTTGTAACAGTGAAATATATGTTTTACTTTTTAAATATAGAGCAATAATATATGTTTTACTTTTTAAATATAGAGCAATATGAGAGTTAATATAATTAAAATATGTAAAATTACCTTTTTGGGAGGAAAAAGAAAATAAAAAGGAAACCTTTTAAAAATTATAATCTTGAAGTAGATGTGTTTAGTCATGTAGAAAGCTTAGATTGAAATTGAAGAGCAAACAAATTAGTATTTACAATTCTGCTTATTAAAGACCTACCATTACACCATACACACACACACACACCACACACACACATACACACACATACACACACATACACACACATCACAGTGTATATTGCAACAGATGTCCCGTTAACATACCAGCATTAAGAAATTGAAAGATAAACCTAATTAGCTTGGTCACTACATTTTTTCAAGTTAAGTAGTTATTTTCTGTTATTTTTCATATATCTTGTTATCCTGTTCCCTTAAATATAATACCTCAAGGTCACTTAAATTTTTTTTAATTACTCTATAATTTAGAGATTCTACAGTATGTGAAATCTGTGCTAATTATGCTATCATTAAAAAAGAACATAAGAAAATCCCTCAATAATACACCTAAACAGAGTAGGAATAGAAAAGTTAATTGACATGGTGATGGGCGTAGGAAGACATCTAAGTAATATAAAGTAAAAGAGAAGGAATAAAATTAAAGGCAAAGTAGCAAACATTATTAAAACTTATCACTAATTCATTATATTAATGAAGAGACTCCTTTGAGAAGAGATAAAGCTTTTATTAGTGGCTAGATATCTAAAGTTTGACAGATATCAAGAGATGTACTGAATAAAATAGCTTGTCTCTGGTCCAATCATTTGAAGTGAAGAGAGAGTTTTATAATCTAAAGCATATTTTTCATTTCTAATTTGGGCAATAATTTTATCCCAATGGCTTGATTACAATTTTCATAAAATATCTAATATAATATATGAATCTAGGCATGCTGTGACAAAGAATCTTAAATATCTGAATAAAAATATGTCAGAGGTAAGCTAAATCATTTTTTAAAATAAAAATTCCACATTGTTCATCTCTTAAAGAAAAACAAGTATAAAAAATAAAGTCTATAGGTTTTCTTGACTAGCAAATTATCTTCGTTATATATTATTATAAAATAAACATTTTAATCCAGTTTAACATAAGAACAAACTCACTGGATGGAAACATTGGAAAGGTACCATTTTCAAATGTCAATTAAAATACTTTGAGGAATAAAAGATAAGATACAAATTTTATTAAAACATCAGAACCATAAATCAATATATTTGAAACATTGATAATACATTTTTACCAAAAAACATAAACTGAAATTTGAATCTCATGTTGCATCTAAACCTATCATAACTGTTTTTTAACATTTTGCAATATTTTATTAAATTTTACTTCAAGTAATATACAAAAGTATTTTAAAAATCTCGTATCTCTAAGCTTTACCATGAAAAACATCTTTTTCTTACACACCTTCTCCCAATTCTTCTTGCTTTCCAGTAGCAACTACTTTCAAAAGGTAGCTAGCACAGTTGTAAATAATAGGCTAATGGTGCTATTTCTATTCTATTTTTTAATATATTATTTTTACTTTTCAATTACAGTTGACAAACAATATTATATTAAATCTTAGGTTAGACCTTTATATAGACTATGAAGCGAACACTGAGATAAGTCTTATTCATATCTGACATCATAAATATAATTTTTCATGCTATATATTATATTTCTGTGACTGTTTTAATAACTGGCAATTTGTACATCTTAACCCCTTCTCTATTTTCTCAACATCCCCATTCACCCTTCTATCTGGGAACCATTAAAATGTTTTCTGTATATATGAGTTTGTTTTTGTTTTGATGTTTATATATATTTTTAGGTTCCACATATAAGTGAAATCATATGGTATTTGTCTTTCTCTGGTCTGATTTATTTCACTTAGCATGATTCCTACTATGTCTATTCATGTTGTTCAAAATGGCAAGATTTTGTTCATTTTTATGGCTGAGTAATAGTTTGTTGCATATATGTATCACTTATTCTTTATCTACTTGTCTATCAATGTACACTTAAGTTGTTTCCATATCCTAACTACCTATATATATAAAGAGGTGATATGCAAATTGTTCGGGACACAGTAACACCATGACTGCTCAGGAGGAGGCTGCACGTGCATGTGGGCAGGAGGGGACTGCATGCATGGTGAGGCAAGCTACGGGTGGCACAGGCCCAGAGAGAATAGGGTCTGCCGGCTCTGACCGTGGGGAGGCCCGGAGAGAACTGGGTCTGGCGGCAGTCCGGCCTCTGCACGTGAGCTGCAGAGGAAACACCTTTTCTGACCGCTCACTGGCTCAGTTCCCTTATGCCACTCGCAGTGTTCTTGGTAACTTGGGTAATGAGAATCCAAGAAGGTGATCTAGGGTTTTTCCACCTCACTCCTGGAGGAAAAAACAAAAGTCCGCTGCTGGAGGGGCTAAGAAATGGCATATCCTGCCCTACCTGGTTTGGCTCAGTGGATAGAGCCTTGGACTGCCCAGCACAGGGTCCAGGTTTGATTCTTATCAAGGGCATGGACCTAGGTTGCAGGCTCCTCCCTGGCTGGGGCCCAGGTCAGGGATCATGCAGGGGG
>NW_006299386.1:253782-261317 GCF_000327345.1 Myotis davidii | reverse complement strand
GAAAGAAAGAAAGAAAGAAAGAAAGAAAGAAAGAAAGGAAGGAAGGAAGGAAGGAAGGAAGGAAGGAAGGAAGGAAGAAAGAAAGAAAGAAAGAAAGAAAGAAAGAAAGAAAGAAAGAAGGGATTTTGGTTGAGTCTTTAGGGTTCTCTATATACAACATCATGTTCTCTACAAATAATTACAATTTTACTTCTTTCCAATTTGGATGCCTTTATTTATTTTTCTTGTTTGATTGTTATTGGCTAGAGCTTCCAATACTATGTTGAATAGAAGTGTTAAAAGTGGAAATACTTGTCTTTTTTATCTTAAACAAAACAATTTTAGTTTTTCACCATTCTATCTAATAAAAGAGAAACATGGTAATTGGCGTACGACTGCTACCCTTCCCATTGGCTAATCAGTGAGATACGCAAATTAACTGCCAGCAAAGATGGCGGCCAGCAGCCAGGCAGCTTGAAACTAACATGAGGCTTGCTTGCTTCAATGATGGAGGAACCCAATGTTCCCCGCCTGCTTTACCGGCCTCTGAGTCTGCAGTTTGAAACATTTTAACAAATATAGAAGCTAAAAAAAAACCACCCAGAAACCTGCTTTCAGCGAGCCCAGGATCTCAGAGCTGGAGTTGGTACAGTGTTTCGATTATAGAACCGAAATAAACCAGATACCTTCTTTCAGCAGCAGAAGCCTCAGAGCTGGAGCCAGAGCTAAAGCTGGCCCAGAATAGAAAAAGAAAAAAGAAAGAAAGGAGCGGTTGGGAGCTTCAGTTGGCCTGAAAACAGCCCTCAGCCCCTCACCCAGACTGGCCAGGCACCCCACTGGGGACCCCCACCCTGATCCAGGATACCCTTCAGGGCAAACCAGCCAGCCCCACCCATGCACCAGGCCTCTATCCTATACAGTAAAAGAGTAATATGCCTCCCAGCGCTGGGATCAACGGAGCCGAGAGGCCTCCTGGCACCGGGATCAGTGTGACAGGGGGCAGCGCCCCAACCCCCCGATCGCCCTGTGGCTCTGTGTGTGACAGGGGGTGGGGCCACAACCCCCACCCCCCAAAGGACCCTGCTCTGTGTGTGATGGGGTAGAGCCATAACCTCCCCATCTGCCCTGCCCTGAGTGTGAGAGTGGCGGCGCCCCATCCACCTCATTGGCCCTGCTCTGTGGGTGATAGAGGGCGGCGCCCCAACCACCCCCCCCACGGGCTCTGCTCTGTGTGTGATGGGGTAGAGCCATAACCTCCCCATCAGCCCTGCCCTGAGTATGACAGTGGTGGCGTCCCAACCCCCTGATCGGCCCTGCTCTGTGGGTGATAGAGTGTGTCATGATCGGCCCTGCTGTGTGGGTGATAGAGGGTGTTGGCCCAACCCCCTCATCCTTCCTGCCCTGAGTGTGAAAGGGGGCAGTACCCCAACTCCCCTATTGGCCCTACTCTGTGAGTGACAGGGGGGAGCTCCTGAACCCCCAGATCGGGGATCTCCCCAACCCCCTTGATTGACCCTGCTCTGTGTGTGACAGGGTACAGAGCCCCAACCTCCCTGATGGGCCCTGCTATGTGTGTGACAGGGGGTGGCGCCACAACCTCCCCATCAACCCTGCCTTGAGTGTGACAGGGGGGTGCCCCAACCCCCCCAATCGGCCCTACCCTGAGCGTGACTGAGGGTGGCATCACAACCTCCCAATCTGCCCTGCTCTGTGCATGAGAGGGGAAGGTGCCGCCACTCCCCAATTGGCCCTGCTCTGAGCCCGACCAGGGGCTGCACCTAGGGATTGGGCCTGCCCTCTGCCACCCGGGAGCAGGCCTAAGCCAGCAGGTCGTTATCTTCTGAGGGGTCCCAAACTGCGAGAGGGCACAGGCGGGGCTGAGGGATTCCCCCTCCCCCACAAGTGCACAAATTTTTGTGCACCCGGCCTCTAGTTGAGTATAATAACTGTGGAGTTGTCATATATGGCCTTCATTATGTTGAGGTATGTTCCATCTACTCCCATTTTGCTGAGAGTTTTTATTATAAGTGAGTTGTGGATTTTGTCAAATGTCTTTTCTACATATATTGATATAATCCCATAATTTTTATCATTTTTGTTTATGTTATTGACTTGTGAATATTGAACCAACCTTGCATCTCAAGGTCAAATACTGCTTGATTATGGTATATGATCTTTGTAAAGTATTGCAGAATTTGGTTTACTAATATTTTGTTGAAAATTTTTGTGTTATGGTTTTATTGTGTTATTGAACTATGATATTTTCGTGATGTTTTTATCTAGCTTTGGAATCAGGGTAATGCTGGCCTCTTAAATGAGTGTTGCTGTTTTCCCTCATTTTAAATATTTTGGAATAGTTTAAGAAGAATTAACCTTAATTATGTATTGAATGTTTAATATAACACACTTTTGAAGGCATTTGGTTCAGGATATTTTTGGGGGGAGGAATGTCTAACTGCCGGTCTAAACCAGCAGTCAAACATCCCTCTCACAATCCGGGACCGCTGGCTCCTAACCTCTCATCAGTCTCCCTGCCTGATTGCCCCTAACCTCTTTGCCTGCCGGGCTGATTGCTCCTAACCACCTCTACCTCAGCCCCTGCCACCATGGCTTTGTCCGAAAGGAAGGCAGGACGACTGGAAGATGTCCGGTTGACCCGGTCTAATTAGCATATTGCCCTTTTATTAGTATAGATTAGAAAAAATAGTTATTGGTATAATCAGATTTTCTGTTTCTTCTTGATTCAATCTTGGAAGATTGTATGTTTTTAGTAATTTATCCATTTCGTTTATGTTGTCTAATTTGTTGGCATAATTGTCTGTAATACATTTTTATAATCCTTTGTATTTCTGTGGTGTCAGTTGTCACTTCTCTTTAATTTCTGATTTTATTTGGGATCTCTCTCTTTTTTGAGAGATTGGTTAAAGGTTTAACAATCTCATTTATATTTTTATAGAACCAGGTATTGATTTCATTGATTTTTTTGTGATTTTTTTAGACTCCATTTTGCTTATTTCTGCTCTGATATTTATTATTTTCTTTTTTTTTTCTTCTCACTTTGGGCTTTGTTTGTTCTTATTCTTTTAGATGACAAGATATAGTGTTTATTTAATATTTTTCCTGTTTCTTTAGGTAGTATTTCTATGAATTTCCCTCTTGGAATGTATTTGGTAATGCCCCATAGATTTTGGTTCATTGTGTCTCATATTCATTTGTCTCATGAGATATTTTCATTTCTTCCTTGATCCTATTGTTAACCCAATTATTGTTTAATATCATGTTACTTAACCTCCCTATGTTTGACTCTTTTTCAGTTTTTTTATCTTGTATTTGATTTCTATTTTCATACCATTGTGATCAGAGAAGATACTTGATATGATTTCAATCTTCTTAAATTTGTTGAGACTTATTCTGTAGCATAACATATGGTTTAAGCTAGATAATGTTCCATGTGTGCTTGAAAATAATGTATATTTTGTTTCTTTGGGTGAAATGTTCTAAAAATATCATTAAATCTATCTGATCTAATGTGTGATTTAGAGCCAATGTTTTCTTGTTGATTTTATCTCTTTTTTTGTCAATGGGGTGTTAAAAATTCTTACTATTACTGTATTATTGTCAGTCTCTTCCTATGTCTATCAATATTTGCTTTATCCTATCTAATAAAGACAGAATATGCAAATTGACCATCACTTCATGGTAAAGATGGTGGCTCCCACAGCCAATAAAGAAGGAGTAGGCAAATTGACACGACAAAGATGGTGGCAGCCGGGCTGGGATGCTTGTGTTGTTGCCAGTGGCAACAATGCAGGCGTTCAGCCCCACCCCAGCTGCTCTGGGCCTCTGGGCAGTGTGCAAAGGTGGAAAGGCGGCTCTGGGCTGGAGCAAAGGCAGAAAGGTGACTCTGGCAGGAGCGAAGGTGGTGCTGGCAGCCAGGGGAAGGAAGGCCTATTCTTGCATGAATATTCCTGCATTGGGCCTCTAGTATATTTAGATGTTCCTATGTTGGATGTGTGAATGTTTACAAGGTTTATATCCTCTTGTGGGATTTATCCCTTTATCATTATGGAATGACCTTCTTTGTCTCTTGTATAGCTTTTGTTTTAAAGTCTATTTTGTCTGATATAAGTATTGTTATGCCAGTTTTTTTTTCATTGCCATTTGCATGAAATATCTTTTTCATCCCTTTATTTTCAGTTTCTGTGTCTTAGCTGGTTTACATTCGACTGTGCACTATCATAATTACTTTATCAACAGTTTTTTTGTCTCATGTTCCTAAACTTTTACTTAACTGGCAAAATTCCTAAACTGATCAAATAGATCCTCCTCTGAATTCAGGTCTATGGAAACATATAAGTCCACACAAACTGTCTACTAGAAGATTTTCCCATATACATTCAATTGGATCAGATACTGGAAACATGTATATTTCCTGTCTTCTAGTTCTTTTATTCTCCTTACTATTTAACAACTTTCTAATTCTCTTATAAGCTACAATATATAATCCTCCCTGGTAACCCCCAAGTATTTAACTTTTTCTTGATTCACTCAAACAGGAGAAACAGTAAAACATAAAAAAACCTTAGTTGGTTTGGCTCAGTGGGTAGAGTGAGCATCAGCTTTCAGACTGAAGGATCATGGGTTCAATTCCAATCAAGGGTACATACCTAGGTTGTAGGCTTGATCCCCAGTACTGGTTGGGAGAGCGTAGAAGGCAACCAATCAATGTTTCTCTCTGTGTGTCTCCCCCTCCCTTCCACTCTCTCTAAAAAGCAATGGAAAAAATATCCTTGGGTGACGATTTACAAAACAAACAAACAAAATAATCCTAAAACAATCGTATTTTTCTATATTCCCATAATTAAGTCTACAAACAAACTTACACCTCCTTCCCACATATTTATCTTCTCTTAACTTAAAGCAGTGAATCTTCACGATTCTAACCATAGTTTACTCCACAACATTCCCCTCTCTTCTGTGTTATTACCATAAGCTTACATAACATAATATCAACCATATTTGAATTAACACATTCCTTGGAAACCACTTCAGTTTCCAAGATTTCTCTTCCTAACTTACAAAACAACAGCAAGAAACAAACAAATAAAACCCCTCTCTTTCTTTGAATGTTGAGATAGCACTCAGTTTTGTGGGTTTTTTTTTTAATCTCCTTCAACAACATGCCTCTTCTTAGACATGTTTGCTTATTCCTGGTAAAAGCTTTCTGAACTATTATGGGTTCCATAGCTCATTTCTTGGTCCCCATTTGTAATTACATACATTCTCTAAATGATATCATCCAGCCTGAAGTGCACTCTCTAGATAAAGGACTCTTGCATTTTTATCTCCAGACTAGACTTCTCCCCTAACTCCTGTCTTATATATTCAATCATATACTCAACATTTTATCTAGATTTTGCATTAGTTAGAATAAAGAACAAGCTGTTGTAATGGGGATACCTCAAAATGCAATTGTGTGGCATATAAACGTTACTGTTTACTCTTATTGCAGTCTAGTGAGGAACAATCTGACTATGTTCCACAAGGTCAAATAAAAGCACTATCTCCTTCTATATTGTTTCTTTACAGTATTCTGGCAAGCTGTTCCCATGTATGTAACTTCCATATTACCAGAGATAAAAAAGGGAAGGACAAGTATGAGAACACTTGTATTTCAATATATAGGCTGGACATTACATATTCCCATTGTCATACATTTTTTTAGATATGTGGTCTCACCTAGACTAAAAAATGGATGGGAAAAATTATCCAAAATATGGATGTTTCAGGGATTGCTACCTAGTATCATCATATTAGTTATTTGAATTAAAACTCCCACCTACAACAACTGGAAAATCTGATCAGGTTTTCAGAAATATTTAGCCAAATAAATAAGAAATCTAGGAAGGCAGTGAAGATTGTGATGGCAGGATTTGGGGAGAATATATAGACTCACAAAGGTGAACCAACATTGAATCTATAATTCAGGTATGGTAATTTTGCAGTTCCAAAATAAGGTGATTAGATGCTAAGAAGCTAATTGAAACTTTTGAGAGCCTTACAGGAATAGGAGGAATGCCAGTAATTGCATTCTGGTAATGAAAAATGTGGGGAAATTTTGAAACACTATATATTTAGTAGAGAACTTAAGGTGCCAAAACTTAGTAGCAAGGCCAAAGCAAAAGCAGAAAAGTTCATGGAGAGATTGATACCTAGTCTCAAATAAATTCAGTCTTGAAATTGCTTTCAGGTAATCTTGAATACCGCTTGCAAGGGAAAAAAAAGTAAATTCTCAAAAGGTAATCACCCAAATTTCAGTCTTTGTCTATAATTTTAACACCATCTCTACATATAAAGAGGTAATATGCTAATTGGTGTTAGGTGTCCCTGTAACAGCCAATTTGCATATTGATGTGGGCGTAGCAGGGGGTGGGTGGCCAGAGACAAGTTCCCAGGGTTCTGAGGAGAGCGCCTGACAGGAGCCCGAGCCCGGACTGCAAAGAGGAAGAGGAAGCGACCTCGGGAAACTCTTCCAACCCCCTGGACGGACACCCTACCCCAGCCCCCACACCCCCAGGGGACAGATGGAAACCCCACCCCAGCCCCTGCACTCCTTGGGGGATGGGGAGGCTGACCAGATGGGGAGAAGACCCAGCCTCGGGGGAAGCTGCAGCCTGCAACTCTGACTCCCAATCTCTTCCCCCACCACCCCTGCCAGGGGCACGCACAACAATAGCACACGGACAACCACCTGTCAGTGCCCCCAAGGCACCCAGGGCCCACAGCCCACCGCTGACAGGCCGCCTCCGCTGGGGATAAGCTCGCCTCTCCTCCCTACAACACCAGACCTGGGTGGAGGCAGGCCTGAGTGGCCCCAAAGGGTCATACCCTTCCCCTCCCCCGACAGCAGCAGCCCCGACTCCACAGCTGAAGTGCTCTGAACCTCGCTGGGGGAGTAGGCTAAACTCTCCCTCCTAGCCCACCTGGCTTGCCCTAGCCCAGCCCCTACCCTGCTCCAGGAGATTGGAGCCCCACCCTGAGCAGGTACAGCTGCAAAACAGCCATGTACAATTTAAAGAATGGCGCCAAGCAAGAAGGTTTGGCAGTTATTCCCCCTTCAGTCTCACTGCCCCCCCCAGTGCCCCCCTAACTCCCTGCCTCCCGCCAGTGCCTCCAGGGGTGACTACTGCTACAGGGCTGCTGGCCAGAGCCCACCCCTCCGAGGCCTGTGGAACCCTCTGCAAAGCTTCCATAGCTACTATCCCAGGAAACAATCATGACCCCCTCCCCTAATCAGCACCTGCTACCTGTGAGGTTACCCGTGGACAGTTGGGGGCAAGCAGGCCAGCAGGAGGGGCAGTTGGGGGTGAGCAGGCTGGCAGGGGGGAAGTTGGGGGTGAGAAGGCTGGTGAGGGAGAAAGTTAGGGGTGACCAGGCAGGCAGACAGGTGAGCGATTAGGAGCCAGCAGTTCAGGATTGTGAGAGTGATGTACGACTACAAGTTCAGGCCTGATACCCAGAATTGAGCCTAAACCAGCAGTCAGACATCCCATAAG
>NW_006299386.1:227059-253728 GCF_000327345.1 Myotis davidii | reverse complement strand
CAGGCAGGCAGGTGAGTGGTTAGGAGCCGGCAGTCCCAGATTGAGAGAGGGATGTCTGACTGTGAGATCGGGCCTAAACCAGCAGTCAGACATCCCCCAAGTGGTCCCAGATTGGTGAAGGTGCAGGCCAAGTTGAGGGACAACCCCCCGCTCCACCCCCCATCCCCCATGCACCAATTTTGTGCACAGGGCCACTACTATTTGATAAGGAATCAAATCAGGCTCAAAAAGAAAAGGACTGTATGAATGTAAAACAGAGATAAATCATAGGTAAAAGAGCTTAATAGGAGAGTTAGAATTGTTTCATTAGATGGATGCATTAGTAAATATTTTCAATTTGTTCAAAGATATAAAAGACTGAGGAAGTGTGTAGAGGACTATAATCTAGAAAAGAGTAAATCAAAATTCTAGAACTGAAATCATAAGAATCCAATGAAGATGTTTGTTAGCTGATTAGAGCTGGCAAAGAGAATATTAGTGAAATAGAAAACATCATAATAAAATCCAGAAACACAAATATAAAAACCAGAAATTAGAAAATAAGTGAATAATAGACTCAGAAAATATATGTATATGAAGTATAAAAAAAGATGTTGCAAATATTCAAAGAAATAATAGTTAAGGATTTATAAAAAATTGTGAAAGTCATAAAGCCATAAATTATGATAGCAAATAAATTATATATAATGAGAATCAGAAAATATTTTAAGCTAATTATGGTTAAATATTTTCTAAAACATTTATGGTATTTTCAAACCCTAATATTGTGAAAAAATCAAAAGCCTTAAATGTATATACAAGAAAAAAAATCGAAAGGACAAAAATAATTGAACTAATTATTTTCCTCAGAAGGTAACTATAAAGAGTAAATTTAACCCAGTATAAAAACAATAGAATAAAAAAATTAAAAATGAATGAATATTCTTTTTTAATGTCATTCATAAAAGAAAATATAAGAAAAGTTATACTTAAAAAACCTGAATTTGGTACTTTCAAAAGACTAATGAAATTTATAATATTTACAACAAAAAAGAGCAGGTAGTAATGAATAATATCAAAAACAAAGAGGGGACATTACTACATCTTTCTGATATTGAAAAGACCAAATATAATATTAGAGGAAATCATGAAAATATCATTAAAATTTTTGGAGTGTATTGTTGAAAAAACACCAAGGCCAACACAAAAATAGAAATAATCTCATGTATTTCAAAATAAAATATTTTATCAAAAAAATTCCATAAGAAAAATCTAGGTTATGATGGCTTTACAGGTATCCTATATAATAAAAGGCTGATGTGCAAATTGTCCCCTTGATCAGTAGTTTGACCAGGAGTTCTACTGGGAGTTGAACTGGGAATTTGACCAACCACCCATGGCTCCTCCCCCTGACACCTCCCCCAGGTCAGTCACACCCCTGACTACCCCCCTCACCCTGATTGGGGCTCAGGCCAGCCTGCCAACAGCCCATGGCTTCTCCTCCTGGCCTGGCCCCACCTCTGATCAGCCCCACAACACAATTGAGGCGGGGCCAGTTGGCCAACCTCCCACATCTCCTCCCCACAGCCGACTCAGCCTGATTGGCCCTGATCAGGACAGGACAGCTGGATCCTACCCATGCGTGAATTTGTGCACGGAGCCTCTAGTATTCTATAAGGCAGTAAGAACTCACTATTGTCAATATTTTGCAAATACATCTAAATAAAGTTATGAAACTCTTCCTAATTTGTTTTATGAGACAAGTACAGCACTAATTAAAAAAAGAAAAACACACAAAATCAACAAAAAATCCTTACTAGAATATTTTGAAAACAGAGAATTATATATCAGCCTCATTCATAATAAATTATTTGATAAAATGTAATATGCAAAAGTATAATATCTTATAACCAATTGGACTTATTCCATTATTAAAAATATTTGAAATTATTAATGAGTGTAATTTTTTTAAAATTTACAGAATAAAGCAAAATGGCATATGTTTATTTTTAAAAATGATATGTTGGAAAGATGCACCTGAACTGGCACTGAGTAAGAGACAACTGGAATCTATGGGGGCAAACTGGAAACCACTGTTGTCTGTTATTACATCCAAGTTTCCAATTTTCATGATATGAATAACCTTGAGAAGAAATTGGTCCTCTTCATCATGGAACAAAAATTATCTTGTCCAGAGACAGGCTTCTTAATAAAGCATGGCACTCATTTGCACCTAGGATCAATAACCAAATACTGTAGCAGAAAGGCATTCATTATTGCCCACTCTTGAATTCAATTAGGCTATTTCTATTTTTTTGTAATGTTACATTGGCCCTAGATTCATCCTCTTCTATAGTTCCCATACTAAGTTTGATCGTCTAAGTGATTTTTTTTTGTTTGTTTATTTCTTTTTTTGTTAATCCTTACCCGAGGATATTTTTTCTTTTGATTTTTAGGGAGAGTGAAAGGGAGGGTGGAGAAGAGAGAGAAAGAGAGAGAGAGAGACATTGATGTGAGAGAGACACATCAATTAATTGCCTTCTATAACTGTCCTGACTGGGGCCTGGGATCAAACCTGCATCCTAGGTAGATCCCCTTGACTAGGAATCAAATCTACGACCCTTCAGTATGTGGGCTCATGCTCTAACCAGCCAGGTCCTAAGCGTTCTTAATTTTTAGGAGAATTTATTGAGAATGAGGAGGGTATTTTGGGGAAGACATATATGGAACAAATTAATTTAACATCATGTGCTCTTTTGCCTAATCCTAAACTGATAATGAGATTAAAGTGGAAAATCCTCCCGGGAAAGAAAACAGAACAGATGTTAACAAGTTATTGTAAGACAGAAAACAGGTGGAATAGGCAAAAGTTTGAAACAGGCTTGAGAAATATGCAGCTCAGCATATACTGTGATAAGAATACTGCAAAACAGTCATTCTGATTGATGGACTCTGAATAAAATGCCAACTACAGGGATGATACCAGGAAATGAGAAAAGTAGGATTAATTTAAAGTCTGCTTTGAAATCATGTCATTTGAGGTGGAAATTCTGCCTGAATTCATAAAAGAAGGTGGAAACTAATCTTTATTCTTTAAAAGAGATTACATAAGATTGATATTATTTAGTCCTCAAATGTTAAGGAAAATTGACCATTAAATATTTACTGGCCTGTAGTTGTTTTGTGGAAGGTTGTAGGATATAAATCAAATTTCTATAAATGATATAGTTTTAAGTAGGGAAAAAAAACACAATTTAGTTTCTGGGTTTTTTATTGTAGTTTTATGAAGTCGCATTTTTTTAAAGGACTTTGTTCTTCTCATGTAAAATATGAAATTTATTGGATGGAATTGCTCAATGTAGCACCTAAGACTTCATTTCAATGGCTCTTTTTTCATTCTTAATATTGGTAGTATGTTTTATTTTTTTTTCTTTGAGCAATCTTATAGGGTTTTATTATTAACTTTTAAAAATAGAAACTTCTGATTCCTGAACATTTTCTTATAGTTTCACTTTTTCTCATCCTACCTTTTTTGATTCTAATATGCTATTTTATTTTAACTACATTGATTTTCTACCAATCCTTACTCCTAATACAGAGAGCAGCACTCTAAATTTACTTATGAGTACACTTCTAGCTTCATTGTAAACATATTTATTGTAAATTTTCTATAGTTCAAACTATTTTCTAATTTTCATAGCAAATCCTTCTTCATCCTTTCATTATTTAGGTTTCCAGGAAATAAATATTCAATAATTGCTGGACAGTGTTTGCATTTTATATACACACTAGAGGCCTAATGCACAAAAATTGTGCAAGGGGCTCAGCCCTCACTGCCCCGGCTTCCCGGGCTGTCTCAGGGCCCCATAGCCCCACCCCATGTTCATTCTGGAAGGTCATTTTGGAAGGTCGTTCCGGAAGGTTGTTCCACCATCTGGTCTAATTCGCATATTAGCTCTTTACTATATAGGATATGTACAAACATATTTAAATGCTATTGCTTAGAAGTTTTCAGTTTTAGAGCATTTAAAATCATATGCTGGATTAGATCTACAATGTTCCCCATAATACATGTGTTTATGTTTACACTAGCAAAATAGAATGATATGAATATTGAGTATACGGTGCAATTGATATAAAAATACTTTTTCATAACATTCATTATCAATTTTTCTTAATACTTAATCTACATTAAAAGAAGTGTTGTGTTGTTTTTCCCCATTTAAAAGACCATAGAAATAAATATAGGAATAGTTTTATCATCTTAAATTATTAAAAACCTGGGTAATAAGGAATCTTACAATGTTCTGTTTATGATTGACAGGAATTGTCAATCACTTTTGCTATAGAGATAGCTAAGTTGATTTCTTTTCTCCTGTACATTTGTTGTTTTTTTTTAGAAATTTAAAAACCAGAACTGATTGACAAGTGTGCAAGTGTACTGAGAAACACTGTGATCTTCGTAGAGTAAGGTTTTGCTACCCAGGAGGTATGACTTTGCAAATACTAGCAGATGGTTATGTAAATGTATTTGTTCTACTACAGCTTGACACAGTGACACATTTAATTAATTTTACATATATCAAAAATTTGTACAGAAAATTTGTATTAAGATATGATTTAGAGGATTTTCACTCATTGCAGAATTCTTACCTCTTAGTCAGGCTGAGGGACATTGTGAAATCTTGGCAGAACATTTTATAGTTGAAAGATTTCAATCTCTGAAAGGATTACATGGCAGATGGAAATGTAAAGGAACTACTCAAGTATTTGAGTATGACGTTTATTAGCCATCTGCTGGGTATTCATTTCCCTCGGCTTTACAATTTACTTGGAGACTAGGAAGTGTGCTGATTCAAAGTGTTTAAGGGTCCAAGCACACACACATTATATATATATACACACACACACACACACACATTATCCACATATATATGACATATTTAGGAAAGTATTTCGCTGTTATGTAGCTTTTTAATTTAAGTCATTTTATGACATTGTATTGAATATTCTAAATAGATACATATTAAATGTCATTTAATCTTCCAACTGAAAAGCTTGAATAAGAGTCCACTCATGTTTAATCTTAGACCAGTTAATTTTCCTACAATTTATTTCAGATTAAATTTGAAAAAAATAATGTTTTATAGATTGTTTTATGAATATCTTATTAGATGCATGTTTACAGTGTAGCATATTTGAATCATAAAATAAAACAATTTCAAGGAGAAATTAAGCCAAAGGTTAGGATATAATTCAAATACTTTCAGAATTATTATTATTTGTTATATATATTTTTCACTTTACCTTCCTCCATTATTGAGTTTTTGAGTAAAATAAAAGTTCAGTTATCAAACACTCAGATGACTACTATATTATTAAATTGAAAAATATTTATTCAAATGCAATATTCTGGGGAATGAAAATCCATAATTGTATATTAATTTTTATACTAAAATAATACTCAAAAATACCAGTGACCCTTGTAAAATTGTACAAACTCTTACCTGTAGAAATTGAGTTAGAATTTTCTGTCAAAACTACAATAATTGAACTTACTTGATTTATAATTTTGCCTTCTCTATGATTGAGAAATTTCCTGATATTAATGAACCACTAAAAATTATTTCAAATTATAAATACTACTTTTAAAGTTTTACATCTCAAGTTATCCTATATAATAAAGAGCTAATATGCAAATGGTCATCATGCCCTCACACCATCACACTGTTATGGCTCAGACACTCAACACTGGGGAGAGAGGAATGGGGACCAGCCAGGCACAAATGAGCTCACAAGAAAGGAATGGGGACCAGCCAGGCTGCAGCCTGGGAGAGGAACAAGCTGCATGTCCCGTAGTCCCGGGCACCCGCACCTGTGCCTGTGCCTGTGGCCCTGGAGAGGGACAAGCCACCCGCCCTGTGGTCCTGGGCTTCAGCGCCTGTGGCTGAAGCCCGGTGAAGCCTCCCATCAATCGTCCCCTGCTACTGCGGCTGGCCAGGGCAAAGCGGGCCCAGGTCCTGGCTGCCTGCAGACAGCCAGAGGGAAAGGAGCCCGGGTCCCAGGTGCCTACGACCGGCAGGAGGAGGGAATCGTGGGTCCTGGGTTCAGGGTGAGGCAGAGGCAATTAAGTGCAATCAGGCCAGCGGGAGCAGTGAGGGGTGATTAGGCAGGCAGAGGTGGTTAGGGGCAATCAGGCAGGCAGACAGGCAGGCAGCCTCTAGTCATATTAATAAAGTAAAACAAGGGTTTGTAGGATATATTGTATTTTGAAGTAGGCATTTTCACCAATAATAAATATCAAGAACAAACGCTTGCTAAATAAAAGACAGTATTTGCTATGTAAAGTTCAGAATAGTAAGTTGTCCAAAACTCCAGGTTCATGGTCAATTACGATGCCCAGGGGATCAGTCTTTATTTCTAGGGCAATAGATGAGTTATTTCTAGGACTGAGATGAGTTGTATATAGATTTTTCCTCAGTAAATGAATACTAACAATTAATAGCTTATAGAAGATATTTAATTTGTAGATTGCAAAAGTAGCCTGTCACTTCTGCTTCCCTCTGTAGACCAGTTTGAGTAATCCCATAGTAGGAATATTTTACATGGATATTTTGTATTAACAGTTCTGATGTACCCAATATTTAAGGCTATATTCTGATACAAAATCATGTTATTGAAGCTACTGGAACACTTCCATGGGTTTATTTTTCAGGGCATCTCTGAAGATCAAAATCCTCTAGTTTAGCCATTGTGCCAAATAATAAGTAATCTCTTGATCTTTGGTAAAGCATTAGTTCTGGTTAATAGCTTGGGGAATCCCAAATAAAGTTGTCTTAATATTAAACTGTCTGATCTCTTAACATAATGCTGCTTGGGGAAATAGGATTATTTATGTGACATGGAGGCGGGGGGTAATAGGTTAGCAAGTAACAAAAATAGTTTCTGTATTCCTGCGGTAGTTTATATGTATATTATAAATGTTTTTAAAAATAGAGTAAATTATCTTGTTTTTGATTAAGGTGTGAAGTAAGAAATATATAAATACATCATTCTTTATTAGATAACTGGTATGTTCATTTAAAAAACTATATTGATGTTTAGCATTTCTGGATTACTATATGTGATCAATGGTTCAGAATATTTTCTAGAAAATGTATGTAATTATAATCTCATAGAAGCTTCACTCTGTCTTAAACAGTTTCGTAATAAATTTTAAACAATAACATTAATAGATATCCTAGTCAACTCAGGTGAGTTGGTTAGTAATTCCACTGGAAAGGTGAAACAAGAAATCAGCAATATTTAATCTTAGTCACTTAATTTCACTGCAATTGCATTTAAATATTCGAATGTGTATTTTAAAAACATCTCATAGAAGCTTCACTCTGTCTTAAACAGTTTCGTAATAAATTTTAAACAATAACATTAATAGATATCCTAGTCAGCTCAGGTGAGTTGGTTAGTAATTCCACTGGAAAGGTGAAACAAGAAATCAGCAATATTTAATCTTAGTCACTTAATTTCACTGCAATTGCATTTAAATATTCGAATGTGTCTTTTAAAAAGGTTATATATATGTGTGTGTGTGTGTGTGTGTGTGTGTGTGTGTGTATAACATAACATTAAGCCAGAACAGATAAAGCACCAATATTTTCTCAGCTTTTTTGTTTGTTTACTTTTATATTTATTGTACTCCCTTCTCAGGTTAATGGTTTTCTTTTTCTTTTCTTTTCTTTTTTTTTTTGCTAACTCAAATTTTTGTTATCATCTACTCAGGTGCTAACTACTATTACTGTTATCTACTCAGGTGCTGAGTACAATATTATTAATATTGTATATGTATAGTAATATTTTAATATTGAATATTGAATATAGTATAATTGATGTTCACATGTCTCTCTTTTTTTACTACATATTAAACTAGAGATGCCCAATCAGTGGGTTTTCCTAACCAGTTTAAGTCTAGAAAAATATTAAGTGGTCAATAAATAATGTATTTAATTGAATTGTTTAAATTTGTAGGTAATATAAGGTCTCTTCAATAGCCATTCTCCCCCCAAATTTAAAAATTTCACAGTTGTTTAACAATTTAAATGAGAAGCAAAATACACATTTAGCAGCATGGCCATTAATGTAGCTAATCCTGGGAAGGAGGATTTTCAGGACTCCAGGCATTCTAAGTAATGCACACTGTGAGTGTTATTCATGAGTAGGAAAGTTCCTACATTCCCATTTGAAATGCCCAGGGAAACTGAAGAAATATTCTGTATTTTATTTTTTCAAAAATTTTAGGCTAGCCCTGGCCAGTTTTGCTCAGTGGATAGAGCATTGATCCATGGACTGAAAGGTCTCTGGTTCAGTTCCTGGTGGAGGGCACATACCTAAGTTGAAAGCTTGATCCCTCGACTTGGTCTCAGGCATGTGCAGGAGGCAACCAATCCATGTGTCTCTCTCATAGCAACGTTTCTCTTTCTCTGTCTCTCCACCTCCTTTCCGTTCTCTCTAAAAATCTATGGGAAAATATCCTTACGTGAGGATTAACAAAAAAAAATTAGGCTATGCATATGTGCATATATAATAGTTTTTGAGTATTGAAATAATTATCTTAATTCAAAGATGACACTATATATATATATATATATACAAATGATTTGTGAAAGCAAATATGCATAGTTTTTGAGTATTGAAATAATTATCTTAATTTAAAGATGACACTATATATATATATACAAATGATTTGTGAAGGCAAATACGGCAAAAAGACTGTTATTGAGTGCCCAGAGGCATCAGACACTACTTCCATAGTTTCAAGCACTCCATCGGAGAAAGTAAAAGAGAGTTATAATTAAGTGAATTAGCAATTAATTAATTTCCTTAAGTCCTAACTCAATATTGAAATATAAAAATTATTATAGATTGTTATAGACAGCCCTAGATAAACAATGACTAATAGTTTGCAGTTAATATTGAATTCAAATTGTTGTGTAGTATATTTTATACTCACACTTTTAACATATATAATACTTTTATATAAAATAAATATTTTAAATGATGATTATCCAAATAAATTGCTCCCATATAAGTGAATTCCATGTATTGTCTTTGTATGTTATTCCTCTGAAATTTATACAGTATCATATGCCTTTTCCATGTTAATTTCAAAACTAGAACTGTTTATAATTCTATCATGTTCATTTCACTAATATAGATTGCCCATTTGTAGAAATCTCTTTTCAGAGATAATTGAACCTAACTTTGATGTTTGACATTTACATTTCTGAGAGGATATAACCTTTATCCTTTACGCTAAGGCAGGTTGGAGGTGATATATGTGACAGTGCTATCCCTTATCTTATATGAAGTAGGAAACTACAAGTTCAATTTTAAGGTGACTGTACAAAAGGGATATTGCATTCTGTTGAGGAACAGAGAGATTAAAAATTTATTGAAAAATAGTGTCCATCTGGCCATGTATTTTGAAATTTGAGTCACATTAAAAAATAAGTTTTTCATACACAAATCGAAAAAAAATGTAAATATAGATTAGCTAAAATTGTTAATTTAAAATCCTGTATAATAAAAGGCTAATATGCAAATCGACCAAACAATGGAACAACCAGTCACTATGACATGCACTGACCACCAGGGGGCAGATGCTCAATGCAGGAGCTGCCCCCTAGTGATCAGTGCGTTCCCACTGGAGGAGTGCCACTCAGCCAGAAGACCTGAGCCAGGCTCACAGGTGGTGAATGCAGTGGCTGTGGCAGAAGCCTCTCCCGCCTCCATGGCAGCACTAAGGATGTCCGACTGCCAGCTTAAGCCATCAGTTGTATATCCCCTGAGGGCTCCCAGACTGCAAGAGGGTAGGCCCGGCTGAGGGAGTCCCCCCGACCTCAGTACACCAATTTTGTGCCCTGGGTCTGAGGGCTCCCAGACTGCAAGAGGGTGTAGGCCCGGCTGAGGGAGTCCCCCTGACTCCAGTACACCAATTTTGTGCCCTGGGCCTCTAGTGTTTTAATAATAGGGTTAAATCCAGGTTTTAAGGAATTCTTTTTTTTTTTTAAATGTATTTTAATGATTTTTTACAGAGAGGAAGGGAGAGAGATAGAGAGTTAGAAACATCGATGAGAGAGAAACATCGATCAGCTGCCTCCTGCACATCTCCTACTGGGGATGTGCCCACAACCAAGGTACATGCCCTTGACTGTAATCAAACCTGGGACCTTTCAGTCCGCAGGCCGACGCTCTATCCACTGAGCCAAACCGGTTTGGGCAGGAATTCTTTTTTTTAAAAAAAAATATAGATGTAGTTTATAAAATTATATATAAATATGTATAACTATTTAAAATGAGATGATATATCACAATAAATGACAAATGTAAAAAGGTAACAAACAGTTCTGGCCAATGTTTCTCAGTGGATAGAGCACTGGCCCACACAGCAAAGGGTTGCAGGTTGGATTTCCAGTCACGGACACATGCCTGAGTTGCAGGTTCAATCCAAAACCCAGTCAGAGTGCCTGCATGAGGCAACCAATTGATATGTCTCTCTCACATTTATGTTTCTCTTTCTCCTCGCTTCTGTGTCTCTGTCTCTGTTTCTCTCTCTTTTTCTCTCTCTCCCCCTTTCTCACTCTCTTCTACTCTCTCTAAAAATCAATGGAAAATATATTTACCTGTGAGGATTAACACCAATTGGTTTCCTCCCAAAAGTACCCCAAACTGGGATGGGATCCACAACCTGGTTAAGTGCTAGGACAGGGAATGAAACCCAGCACCTTTTGTTGTATGGAATGACACTCCAACCAACTAAGCCACACCAGCCACAGTGAGATATTTAGATTATTTAGTATAATTGTACTTATTATTTTAATTAAATATTAGATATGATATCATTTTCTATAAAGAAAAGAGAATCATAACTTATATTTTTCTATAGCATGATTGAATTAAACATTTCTGATTATTAGTAAATTAGAAATTTTTTATCTCATGACATATTAATAATATGATGCAAATGGGTAGAATTTATGCAAATTTGGGAAAAATCTATAAATTGCCTTTCATACATAGACTATTTTTGAAAAAAATTCACATTCTATTATCTGAATCCCTCTAATTCAAACTTCATCTCTCTTCTGCATGCTACATTCTTTATGTCTTGTGTAGTAGCATCATCAATTTTATATTTTATTGAGTGGTAAGGATTAATTTGTCCAAAATTCATCATCTTTAGGCTAGACTGTAAGGAAAGAAATAAATCTTTTACAAAGCTCCAAGGAAACCATATAGTTTTCATCAACCATGACACATGAATGTTGGTAACTCCAATACACATTTTTCACCAATTATGACAAAAGATAGGAAGATGTGGGAATTTTTACCATTACCTTGCTAAATTATGCACAAAACAAAATCCCTGATGAGGACACAGGAGTGGTGTTATTTAGGCTAGACTGTAGTGAAAGAAAGAAATCTTTTACAAAGCTCCAAGGAAACCATATAGTTTTCATCAACCATGACACATGAATGTTGGTAACTCCAATACACATTTTTCACCAATTATGACAAAAGATAGGAAGATGTGGGAATTTCTACCATTACCTTGCTAAATTATGCACAAAACATCAATCCCTGATGAGGACACAGGAGTGGTGTTATTGCCAACCATATATTGAATAGGCAGGATGGAGGACAGTCGAGTTTCTATAGGCCATATAGCTCCTCAATCCTGATCCATGCTCTGAAGATCAAGAATGGCCAATGCTTCCCAATCATGAACTTAAAATGCATAAACTCCATGGTTTGAGATCACTATCCTAGAAGCTGATCTCTGAGTTGCCAGATTGCTATGGTCAAGAGTGGGATAACTGCTACTGATATTAGGTCATAAATTTTTTCCAATGAACACTATTCCAAGTGTTCAAGTGCATGTGCTCTTTGGCCATCTAATCTTGTTTGGATTGTGATCATTTTTAACATTGTCTTTGATGATTTGGAAAAAAGAAATAATATTCCAAGTTAGTAGTCAATGAATTTCATGCACCGGGCCTCTAGTATGAAATAATTGTCAAGTAATTTTCAATAATTATTGACTTCTGAATGAATTACTTCAACCTGGGAATATATTTATTCATTCAAATATTATTATTTTCTGGGCATCATGATAAGCACTATGATATCAAAAAATACCCTGCCTTTTTGAACTTTGATTTTTGGAAGGATACAGAAAACAAACAAATATATAATATGTCACTATGAAATTAAATGAAGCTGAATAAGGAGATAAAGCAGGGTAGAATAATTAATGAAGTTAATATGCATTGACAATAATACTGAAAGTAACTCATATTTTAGAATAAATGACAGTAAACATATAAGTAATATTTCAGGTCAAAGTTGCTAGTGTTCCACTGGCAAAATTAGAGTGTTTCATAAGGTAAACCTTTGATTCTCTGAATTGCTTGTGTTTGTGTGTGTGTGTGTTTACATGCCTTCATTTTCTTTTTATTGAGGTATTATTGACATATAACATTGTATTAGATTTAATTATACAACATAATGATTTTATATTTGTATATATTGCAAAATGTCATCACAATAAGTCTAGTTAATATCAGTCCCCAAATACTTTTACAAAATATTATTTTCCCCCAAATTGGTATTAATTGCATATTTCAACTAGCAACTTTAGAAGATAGGAATGTATTTTGTGAAATGTTCCTTTAATAATAAAAATAGGAAGTATGATTCAATATACATTTGTTTGCTGTACACATAGATTTTTAATAATAATTCAAGCATGTATAAAATATCTGTAAAAAAAGCAGGAAAATATCAGAATACTTGTGAAAGGCATTTTCAAATTCAAATAGAGGAGTTCTATTATTTAGTTTCTTCCAGATGAAATACATTCAAATCATTTCTGCATATTCTATGTCTTTCTCACATCATTAGTCTAGAGTTACTGCTGAAAGTAGAATTACAATATCAGCTTCCACTGAGAGACTATTTACACCACTGGAAATTATGGAAATTTGGAAGTAGTGACAGGTGTTTCTAAAAACTTTTAAATATTCATGTTTACCATGTTGGTGATATTGTCCAAAGATAGTGCCTTTAAGTTTAATAATATGTTGAAACAGTATTTAATAGTTCATACATCCATAATATCAAGTAAAATATTGTGCACCAAATGTTAATATAAGTAAATACTGAGATAAGAGTATAGGAATAAGTCATGAGAAAATATGTGGTGAATGGATACGGAGATTCCATTTCTAACACATTAAATTTACATTTTCAGAAATGAGGCTGATTGAGGAAACAGTGAGTTTAATAACCTGGGAATTTTTAAATTAAAATTATTGCGATGATATTGGTCAACTAGCCATATGTTTCAGAAGTGGGTTTCTATGTTATAAGATCTGTATATTGCACCATGTGCCCACCACCCAAATTCAAATCTTTTGCTGCCATCGTATATTAGGACTGTCTTCTCCCCCAACTCCCTCACAACTGGCAACCACCGCACTGCTGTTCACATATGAGTGAAATCATCTGGTTCTTAACTTTTTCTGATTGGCTTACTTAACTTAGCATAATATTCTCAAGGACCACCCACGTTGTTGCAAATGGCACTAGTTCATCTTTTCTTATGGCTAAGTAGTATTCTATTGTGTATATGCACCACATCTTCTTATTCTAGTCCTCTATTGCTTGCCTTGGCAATGATAAAAAATTCTTCAATGAACATAGGGGTACATACATTTTTGTGAATATGTATTTTTTGAGAGTTTTTGGTATATACCCAGGAGAAGGATTGCTGGGTTATATGGTAGGTTTATTCTTAATTTTTTGAGGAATCACCAAACTGCTTTTCATAGGCTTGTACCAGTCTACATTCCCACCAACAGTGAATGAGAGTTCATTCTTTTCCCACAACCTGTCCAACACTTAAAATCACTTGTCTCATTGATAATGGCTACTCTAACAGGTGTGAGGTGGTATCTCATTATAGTTTTTATTTTCATTTCCCTAATTGCTAGTGAGATTGAACATCTTTTCATATATCTATTGGCTGTTCATACGTTTTCTTGGGAGAGGTGTATTTTCAGGTCCCTTGCCCATTTTTTTTATTGGGTTGTTTGTTTGTTTGGTGTGAGTTGTATCAAAATATTTTTTGTAAAAAATGTACAGTAAAAAATAGGGTGAAAAATTACATGCCTCACCTGCTTGAAAAGCAAGCAGTGACCAATAATTCAGAAACACTGCTTTTCCTATGTACACCTGGTGCTGTAATATAAAACTCTTGTATGTATCAGTGACCACCATAGTACTATTTTACTCAGAAAATGGTATGTTTATATTTTGTATAGATTATTAATTTAGAACCCCAATGTTTCTATTTTAAAAGAAGAAAAACAGTGATAATTATAGCTGAATGTAGACGTTTGTGTCTAATTACCACAAAGATAAAAATCCCCTTAAAAGAAAAGTATTTGGGAGGATTCCAAAATGGTGGAGGAGTAAGTGAAAGCTACACTGACAGGCTCCCAAGACCAAACTGGAATTACAACTAAAATACAGAAAAATCATCCTGAATAATCAACTGAAGACTAGCTGGAGAGCACTCTGATAACTAAGGATGGAAAGTGGAGATCTCATTGAGAATGGTAGGAAGTGTGGAGGAGCAAAAGGGCTTTCTGGGCTCCCACTGAAGTTCTATATGGATATCTCAGCTATGGCAGGCTCCCAGTAAGAACCTTGGGGACTAAACCCCAAATTGGGCTCCCCAGCCCAGAGCACCAGAAATGAGAACATCTGCCTTTGAAAAGTAACAAGGTCTCTATCTGTCTGGGAGAGATATTATTATTTTCTGGGCATCATGATAAGCACTATGATATCAAAAAATACCCTGCCTTTTTGAACTTTGATTTTTGGAAGGATACAGATTCACCTTGGGCTCTGGCAGAGGGAGGGCAGAGTGTACTGGAGCTGTGTGAACAGAAACCAGTGTTGGGGGCTCTAGGGTTTGAGCTCAGAAGGTAGACACCCCAGTTTCCTGTGACGAGTCATTCCCTCATACTACAGAGAACATCTTTCCTGGCAGAGCTTTACTATCCAGGAAGCTTTTTCCTGAGGGGAAGCAATTGCACAACACTATTAGAAAACCCATTGTGGAGTTTCCAAGGCCCATTAAGAGATTTAGAATAACAATTACTTTATAGGCAGAAAAAATTCTCCACCCTGTTGGAAAACCTCTCTCCCCACCCAGTGTTTGATAGCCCAAGATTAAACAAGAGTGAATAATAATCCAACTGCAGGCAGAGGCAGATCTCTGGAGGTTTTGAGTCTTTGACTGATATCCTTCTGGGCCTGGAGCTAGGAAAAGCAGACCCTGATGAACATCTTAGTTATATTCAAAGGCAACCAGCCCCAGCAGAGGGAGACACAAGCTGTGGGTTGATGATTGCTCCAAAAGGGTACTCACAAAAAAGGGCCAGTCACAAATATTGTCTGATATTTTCCTGCACTAGAGATTAGGAGTCATGTCCGATCTACCTAATAAATAAACACAAACCCATGCAGGCAGCCAAAATGAGGACACACACACACACACACACACACACACACACACAAATAAACAGAACCCAGATAAAAGAACAAGATAATTCTCCAGAAGAAGAACTTAATGTAATCAAGATAAGAATTTATCAGATACAGAATTCAGAATAATTATTACAAGGATGCTCAATAGCATGAGAAAAGGAATAGTTACTGCAAAAGAGGAGCAGTCAGAAATGAAGAATGACATAGCACTAATAAAGAATACAGCAGAAGGAATACACAGCAGATTATACACAGGGGGAGCCAAGGATCATATCAGTGAGTTAGAAGACAGGGTAAAAAACAATCACTCAGTTAGGGAACTAAAAAGAATAAAAAAAAAATTTTAAAACAGCAGGACAGTTTCTGGGAGTTGTGGGACAACATAAAATGTAATAATATTCATATAATAGGAGTGCCAGAAGGGAGAGTTGTGGGACAACATAAAATGTAACAATATTCATATAATAGGAGTGCCAGAGGGAAAGAAAGTGAGCAAGGAACAGAGAACATGTTTGAAGAAATAATGACAGAAAAATTCCCTAACCTGGTGAAGGGAAAAGTCACACAAGTTCAAAAGGCACAGAGAGTCTCAGGCAAGAAGAGCCCAAACATGCCCATGCCCAGACACATCATAGTTAAAATGCCAAAAGTTAAAGACAAAGAGAGAACTTAAAGGCAGCAAGAGAAAAGCTATTTGTTACCTACAAAGGAGGTCTCATAACACTGTCAGCTTATTTTTATCAGAAACTCTACAGCCAGAAAGGAATGGCATGAAGTGTTCAACATAATGAAAAGCAAGGAATTGCAACCAAGATTACTATATCTAGCAAGGCAATCATTCAAAATAGGTGGCGAAATAAAGCCATTCACAGATCACAAAAGAAGCTAAACGAGTTTATCACCACCAAACCAGCACTGCAAGCAATGCTAAAGAGACTGCCGCAATGAGAAGAAATATGTGGAGAAACATAGGCATAAGGAATTAAAATGGCAATAAATAAGTACCTATCAATAACCTTAAATGTAAATGGATTAAATGCTCCAATCAAAAAACATAGGGTAGTTGAATGGATACAAAAACATGACCCAGTTATTTGCTGTCTACAGAGATAATCTCAGAACAAAAGTCACACATAAGAGTGAAGGGATGAAAAAAAAAAAAAAAACTCCAGGCAAATGGAAAAGAGAAAATAGCTGGCAATGCAATACTCATAGCTGGCAAAATAGACTTCAAAATGAGGACATCACAAGAGACAATAAAGTTCAGTACATAATACTAAAGGGATTGATTCAACAATAAATATAACCCCAGTAAACTTATATGTACCCAATATAGGAGCATCAAATATATTTAAAAATAAGTTCTGGAAGATTTTAAGGGAGAAGTTGACAGAAATACAGTCATAGCAGGGACTTTAACAACCCACTGACTTCACTGGATTGATCTTAAAGACAAAAATTTAGCAAGGAAACTGTGATTCTAAATGACACACAGATCAATGGATTTAATTGACACTTATAGAACATTTCACAGCAAAGCTATAGAATATATATTCTTCTCTAGTGAACACAGGTCATTTTCAAAGATAAACCACATGTTAGGAACACATAAAAAGTTCATAAGTTCAAGAAGATTGAAATCATAGCAAACATCTTCATATTTCACAATGGAATGAAATTAGATATCAACTACGGTAAAAACATTCACATACCTGGAGGTTAAATAGAGTATTATTAAAAAACTAGAGGCCTGACATTCATGCACTGGAGAGGCGGGGTGGGGGGTGTCCCTCAACCCGGCCTGGGCCCTTTTGCAGTCCCAGTGCCCTTAGGGGATGTCCGATTGATGGCTCAGGCCCACTCCCCGCAGGGCTCCTTAACACTGTCGCGGAGGCGGGCTGCTACGCTCTGCAGCCTTCAGCCTGGCTTGTGGCTGAGCAGCACTCCCCCCCTGTGGAAACGCACTGACCATCAGGGGGAAGCTCCTGCATTGAGCATCTGCCCTTGGTGGTCAGTGTGCACCATAGTGACTGGTTGTTCCTCCATTTGGTCTATTTGCATATTGCCCTTTTATTATATAAAATAGATGGGTTACCAATGAGATAAAGAATGAAATTAAAAATTTCCTGGAAACCAATGAAAATGAGCAAAAAACAACCTAAAATCTCTGAGACACAGCAAAAGTAGTCCTTAGAGAGAAGTTCATAGCACTATAGGCCTACTTAAAAAAACAAGTAAAATTAATAATAAATTATGTAACCCTATAACTTAAAAGAATTAGAAAAGAATAAGTAAAGCCCAGAGTATGTAGATAAATAAAGAAATAATAAAGATTAGAGCAGAAATAAATGGCATAGAGACTAAAAAATAATACAAAATACTAATGAAACCAAAGAGCTGGTATTTTGAAAAGATAAATAAGATTGATGAACCTTTAGCCAGATTCATCAAGAAACAAAGAGGGAGGACCCAAATAAATAAAATCAGAAATGAAACTGGTGAAGTAACAATTGTCAACACAGAAATACAAAGTATTTTAAGAAAACACTACGAGCAACTATATGCCAACTAGGTGGAGAAATTTAAGGATCTAAATCCAAGACTATTGTATCCAGCAAGGGTATCATTCAAAATTCATGATGAAATAAAGGTATGTGCAAATTCCTAGAAAAATAAAATCTTCCAAAACTTAATCAATAAGAATCAGAAAATCTGAAAAGGCCAATAACAACTGACAAAATTGAAACAGTAATATAAAAAATCCTAGCAAATAAAAGTCCTTGTCCAGCCCTTGCCTGCTTGGCTCAGTGGATAATAGCACGTCGGCCTGCAGACCCAAGGGTCTTGGGTTTGATTTCAGTCAAGGCACGTATATCAGTTGCAGGTGTTCCCCAGCATGGGCCCTGGTCAGGGTGCATGGAGTAGGCAACCAATTGATGTGTTTCTCTCACTTTGATGTGTCTCTGTCTTTCCCTGTCTCTTCCACTCTCTCTAAAATCAATGGAAAAACAATCTAGGGTGAGATAAACAAAAAAAGAGTCCTTGTCTAGAAGGCTTCACAGGGGAGTTTTACCAAACCTTCAAAGAACAGCTGATACCTATCCTCTTGAACTATCCCAAAAATCCAAGCAGAAGGAATACTTTCAAGCTCTTTTTATGAGGCCAGCATTATCCTAATAACAAAACCAGATAAATACACTATAAAGAAAGAGAACAATTTAAGGTCAATATTCCTGATGAATATAGATGATAAAATTCTCAAAAAATTATTAGCAAATCAGATTCAGCAATATGTTAAAAATATAATATACCCTGACCAAGTGGGGTTTTTTTTCCAGGGATGCAAGGCTAGTAAAATATTCACAGATCAACAAATGTGATACATCATGTAAACAAATTGAAAGACAAAAATCACATGATCAGATAATTAGACTCAGAAAAAGCATGCAACAAAATCCAACACCAGTTTTGATAAAAACTTTCAGCAAAGTGGGAACAGAGGGACATATCTCAACATAATAAAAGTCATATATGAAAAATCTACAGCAAACTTCATACTCAATGGTCAAAAACTAAAACCATCTCCTGTAAGAACAGGAACAAGACAAGGATGTTCGCTTTCACCATTTTTATTCAACATAGAAATAGAAGTCCTAGCCACAGAGATCAGACAAGAAGAAATAAAAGGCATCCAAATTGGAAAGGAGGAAGTAAAACTGTCATTATTCACAGATGATGTGATAGAAAACCCTAAAGACTCCACCAAAAAAAGTACTAGATTTAATAAATGAATTTGGAAATGTAGCAGATAAAAATTAACACCCAGAAATCATTTTATACATCAAAATGAATTATAAGAAAGAAACTAAACAAACAATCACATTTACCATAGCAACATAAAAATTAAGATACTAAGGAATAAACTTAACCAAATTGGTAAAAGACTTGTCATCAGAAAAGTACAAGATATTGAAATAAGAGATAGAGTGGAAGAATATACCATGTTCATGGATTGGTATAATTAACATCACTAAAATGTCCATACTACCCAAATCAGTCTATAGATTCAATGCAATTCCTATTAAATTACAGAAATTGACCCAAGCCATCATCCTCAATTAATATTTGACAAAAGAGGAAAGAGCATTACAATGGAGTCAAGACAGTCTCTTCAATATATGGTGTTGGGAAAATTGGATAGATACATGAAAGAAAATGAAATTAGACCACTGACTTATTCCATACACAAAAATAAACTCAAAATAGATAAAAAGACTTAAATGTAAGATGGGAAACAGGCAGCAAAACATCAGACATATCTTGTAGCAATTTGTTTACCGGCACATCTCCTAGGACAATGGAAACTAAGGAGAAAATAAACAAATGGACTACATCAAAATACAAAGCTTCTGCAAAACAAAAGAAAGCACTGTCAAATTGAAAAGGGAACCCAACTGAATGGAAGAACATATTTGCCAATGATACATTTGATAAGGGCTTTATATCCAAAATATGTAAAGTAACAAACATATATAGATAAACATATATATAAAACAATACTGCAAGAAAGAAAGAACTCTTACCATTTGTAACAGCATGGATGGACCTGGAGAGCATTATGCTAAGAAAAATAAGCCAAAGGGAGAAAGATAAGAATCACATAATCTCACTCATTTGTGGAATATAATGAACAACATAAACTGTTGAACCAACATAGATCCAGAGGCATAGAAACATCTAATAGACCATCACCCTCAGAGGGAAGGCAGGGGAGGGTGGGAAGAGGGGGTAAGGGATCAACCAAAGGACTTGTATGCACGCATATAAGCATAACCAATGGGCACAGACAATAGAGGGGTGAGGGCCTGTGCTGGGGTTGGGAGGCAGAACTGGGCTGGGAGAGGCCAATGGGGTAAAAAGGAGACATATGTAATACTTCCAACAATAAATAATTTTTAGAAAATGGGTAAAAGACCTGACAATTCTCCAAAGGGAACATACAGATGGCAAAGAGACATGTGAAAAAATGTTGTCACTGATCATAAGAGAAATGCAAATTAAAATGACAATGAGTTATCACCTACCACCTGTCAGAGTGGCTACCATCAACACATCAACAAATGACAAGTGCAGGCATGGAAGTGGAGAAAAGAGAACCCTAGTACACTGCTGGTGGGAAAGCAGACTGGTACAGACACTATGAAAAAGTGTGGAGTTTTCGAAAACAGATGAAATATGGAACTGCCATTTCACCCAGTGATTCCAATTCTAGAAATATATCCTAAGAAACCTAAAACACCAATCAGAAACAATGCATGCACCCCTATGTTCATTGCAGCACAATTTACAATAGCTAAGATCTGGAAACAGCCCAATTGTCCATCAGTAGATGAGTGCATAAAAAAGCTGTGGTACATTTACACCATGGAATACTATGCAGTAAAAAATAAGTATCCCTTACACTTTGAGATGCATGGAGGGACCTGTAGGGTATTATACGATGGGAAATAAGCCAGTCAGAGAAAGACAAGTATCACCTGATCCAACTCATATGTGGAGTCTAATGAACAAACTAAACTAAAGAACAAAATTGATCCAGAGGCATAGAAGCATGGAACAGATTGTGGAATTTCAGAAGAAAGGCTGGGGTGGGTAGGTGGGTGGGGAGAGATTCACCAAAGAATTTATATTCATATATGCATAATCCTTGGACACAAACAATAGGGCGGTAAAGACCTGGGGCAGGGGGCTGGGGTGGCCTAGAGGATATCAGTGAGGGGCAAGGGGGACATGGGTAATACTATCAATAAACGGCTTAAAAAAAGTGAGAGAAATGTAACTGGACAATGTATAGAATATTAATCTATTTAAAGGTCCCTGGAATTGACTGAAAGAAGGCTGCACTATAATAATTTATAGTGTCTAAATGAATAAAATATAAAAATATGAACAATAGATATAAAGCTAAAACCTCTGATATGATTTTTACAATATGTAGATCACAAATCATCTAAGGTCTCAACTTCATTTAGAACTATAATATTTAACGTATTGCCCAATATTAATGAAAAATTTATAAAAAGCACAAGAGAGTATAAGTGGCTTAAGTTTTACAAATGCAATCCACAAGTGAAGGTTTTGCTACATGTATTATAATCTTTTGCAATTTGGGGCTCTTTTTATTACATCATAGACTGACATGTAGAATACTTGGCAAAATCTTGTAACAAGCAATTCCTACTTGCCCAAATATAAAATGTTCAGTGTCCTATGAATTGAAACATAAGCCCTTAAAGTTACTGAGCTAATGAGCTTTTCAAATAAGTACACTGAGTTAGCATTATCTGCTCAGAAATTATGCTCAGCTTAGATATGAAGTTCAAACAGGTCAGAGAAGGAAACGTCAAACTATAGTTTTACAGATTCACAAATTCTCCATGTTCTATGAGAGGATGTGTGACCTTGGGAAGGTAGGCAGTTCAGAATCCATTAAGCTGAAGTTGACTTCTTATAGGAGCTCTTAGGTTCTGACGTCAAGTGTGCTTCAGTACTCAGCTCCAAGAATGAGAAGACAGAGGGAAGCTAAGTAGACTGGGTGGGACGACGGGAAGGGAAAATGAAACCTGGGAGCCCAACTCGGCGCAGTTACTAAGGCACTCCACCTGGGCGGGGGAGAAAGGGTGCTTGTCAGAGGCATAAAAAGGACCAATGAGAAGCTAGCAAGGCTGTCTTCACCCCCGAAATTAAAAACCCTTGCTTCCTCTTTCCCCTCTTCTCCCCTGCGCAGGGCACCATGGATTCCTGATGTTCCTGGGGTGGGGGGAGCACATCCCCCCACTTGGCTTATGGACATGTGGGACTCTATATATGGACTAATAGACTGTAAGTCACATGAATGCTCTCAGTCAACTTTGCTCCTACTGTTTTTGTCTGATTTCATTCTTTGATTTCCATGAGACAATGAGCTCAGGCTAACAACATCCTACATTTTTGGTATCAAGATGACATTGTTAAATTGGTTTTGAAAATTAAAAAAAATTAATCTGATCAATCTAGAGTAGTCTATTTATTCATCTGCGCTGTTTGGTTTTGTTGAGGGAAGTATTGACTTTTTGACCTCAACACACTTTCTTACATTTCATCATATGCTTGTCAGAAAAAAATTGTCTGACTCTGCAACTGTGTTTCTTTCTCTCAGGCTGTATTGCAGGTGCCCTAATTCCCTGGGAGAACATGTATTCATTTCTCTTTTTGTTATCAGTCTTATGTCTAACACATGCTGTACTTGTAGAAGATGCTAGGCTGGGCATTCTATGACTTTCACTTAGAATGAGGCAATGAATTGCACTGTTCAGAACACTGTCCTTTTGCACACTTTGACAGGAACATTATTATTTGCAACTGTAAGTATATTAGATTCCATAAGGAAAGAATGTTTCTAAAGTCAACAGAAGCATACTTAAAATAGGATAAGGAAAGCTGCTTAAATACCTGAAAATGTGAAAAAGGTACAGTTTATTTTAAAAAATAGTGTAGGAAATTAAAATTTTGAATTTAAGTGTTTATATTTTTAGAAAGCCAAAATTAATTTAATTCACTAGTTCTACATTTCACAATGACTACCATAGGAACTTTTATTCTTTCACTATGAGATTTTATTTTTACACTATGATGCTCTCACTTCCTTATTTTTCAGTTTCAATGTCCTCTCTTTTTTATCAGCAAAAATACCCTCATCAGCCTGAAATTTTACTCTTTCCAAGATGATCTCTATCTATCTAATCATACAATGCTACACAGGCCTATGAAAATATCCTTATACTTTGTGCCTAAGGGGATTGGTCAGTTGATTTATTATCCTTTTGTACTAGAAATAGGACAAAGTAGATGAAGACCTGAGTTAAAATACAGTTTATGGCCTACCATGCTTTCACATGAAATTTGTATGAAGATCTCCCTTCTTTATGGTGACATTTAATATACATAAAGTGCACTGTGACCTGCTCTTGGGCTCATTATATTTGCACTTAAAAATATCCAAAGACATATAATTAATATCTACAGCTTTTATACTCTACCATTTGAAAGCTCTCTGGCAGAAAGCAGAAATGACTTTGAAAAATGGTCCCAGTGATTGGACTGATGATATACAAGAATTCAAGGACTAATTTTCAAGGACTACCTCCTAAATACAGTTACAAGCTCCCCGTGCTCAGGCTTTCATAATAGCATCACAATGTTTTCCCCAAAAGAACTCAAGGAGTTTACGCTAAGATTGTTGACATGATTCTTATTCTCAATCATGCAGCATTTCTGTGGGTATTATTCTACTTTGCAGATAGTTACGGTTGTTGTAGCCCATATGTTTAAATAAAGTCTGTCTCAGAGCTTTTAGAACTTTTTGAGAAACAATTATATAATCGAAACTTCAAGTTTACTTTCCTGGGATCTTGCTTTTTCTGTGTGTTCCTCATTTTTTTTTTTTTTTTGAAGAATTGAGTACATCCCATTATGAAGGCATTATAAAATAGAATGTTTCTACAATCATACAACCTTCTTGAGTGAAATGCATTATTCAACCTTATTCAATACAATACAACATAATATGGGGTTTCTGTGAAACCAGTATCCACGCTAAGAATAAATTTTAGGAAAGAATACAAGATAAATTATTTCTAAACTCAAGCTTTTTAAAATAATATTAATCCTAATATATAAAAACCCTGGGTCTGTCAGACCAGAGGCTCAACCAACCCAGAAGTCAGTCCTGCAGTCAGTACTGGGTTGCCGTGGAGACCCAGCACTGGCTGCTGCAACTGCAGGCGGGGTGACCCAGCACTGACCGCTGAGGGGGCTATGGGTTGCCGTGGAGACCCAGCACTGACTGCTGCAACTGCAGGTGGGGTGACCCAGCACTGACCTCTGAGGGGGCTGAGAATCAGGCCTGGAGAGAGGCCTGAAGAGAGAAGCAGGGCCTGATCCACAGCTGTTGATCAGCACTTGCCTCTCTCTTTCTCTCGGTAGGGCCAGCAGCCAGGTCTCCATTTCTCTCCAGGCCTCCACACATACCCCCTTTGATAGGCCCAGAGATGCTGACTGGCATAGAAAGTGACCAATCAGAACCAAATCTGGGTGAACTGCAAAGAACCAATGGCTGCCTAGGAGGTGGAGTTTTTGACGGTGACCAATCAGAACCAAATTGGCTGGCAGAGGAGAACAGTTGGGGGCGAGATCAGGCCAGCAGGGGAGGGCAGTTAAGGGTGATCAGGAAGGCAGGAAGAAAGGTTAGGGGCAATCAGGCAGGCAAGCAGAGGGTTTAGGAGTGATCAGGAAGGCAGGTAGGCAGAGGGTTTAGGAGTGATCAGGCAGGCAGGTAGATGAACGGTTAGGAGCCAGTGATCCCAGATTGTGAGAGAGATGTCTGACAGCTGGCTTAGGCCCGATCCCACTGGCAGTCGGACATCCCCCATGGGGTCCACAATTGAAAGGGTGCAGGCTGGGTTGAGGGACCCCCTCCCCTCTGTGCACAAATTTCATGCACTGGGCCACTAATAATAATAATATTAATAAACAAAAACAAAACCTTGAAACTTGTGTCAGAGTGTAAGTTTAAGAAATTAAAAGATACCTTATTTCACTGATAAAGAACAATTTATTTTTCTCTGGCATCTATAGATAGGAAGGTTGGTTTCCAAACAGTGGAGTTATAGATCTTAGCAACATAGTCAAAGAAAATAAAAGGGACTATAAAGGGAGTTTCATCTCACTCATATGGAGCTTGTGACTGCTGTCAACTCTAGTGAAATTGCACATATTCTCTCAGAAACAAGTGGCTTTTTAGTAATATTGACATATATTTATCCACCTTGTGACAAAGATGGTGAGCCGGTTATTGTGGTGAAGAGCACACTACAAGGCTATCACATTCCTGTTATTCTTCACAAATAATTTCAGGATGAAATAAAGCAGCAGTAAGTGGCAGGAAGTAAGCTTAGGCTGGAGTAATTTTACAAAAGCTAGCCCATTCTGGCATCTAATTTCAAGAGGGAAAAAGTAATAAATCATTATTTAGGGAAATACATAATGTATTTTCTAATATATTAATTCTAAACTGAGGCTTTTCACACATATAAGTGAAATTGTTTTCACTTTTTCCTACTAAACAAAGGGATCCTGACTAATATAACATTCAAGTAAGAACCTCAATAATCACATGCAGGTGCCCACGTACACACACCCTCATGAAGTTGAATGTTTAAAACATAGTAATTGCATAATATCTAAAAAACAATTAAAATTTAAAACACAAAACAAATAATTTTATTTAACTAAACCAACTTCAAAAACACATACTTGAGCCCAGCCGGCGTGGCTCAGCAGTTGAACATTAACCTATGAACTAGGAAGTCACAGTTCGAGTCCTGGTCAGGACACATGCTCAGGTTGAGGCGTCTATCCCCAGTGTGGGGCATGCAGGAGGCAGCCAATTAATGGCACTCTCTCATCATTGATGTTTCTGTCTCTCTCGCCTTCTCCCTCTCTCTCTCCCTCTTCCTTTCCCTCTCTCTCTCCCTCTTCCCTCTCCCTTCCTCTCTGAAAAATCTATGAAAATATATTTAAAAAGAAAACATATATTTGAATTAAGGCTAGGTTTTAGAAAGAGAGATAAACATTTTTTAAAATTGATTTTTAGAGAGAGGAAAGGGGAGAGAGAGAAACATCAATCTGCTACCTCCTGGCATCCTAACTAGGGATCAAACCTGCAACCTGGGTATGAGCTTTGACTGGAAATTGAACCTGCCACCTCTTGGAGTATGAGAGGCCACTCCAACCAACTGAGCCCAAACCCTCCAGGGTAAGAGGTAAATATTTTAAACACACATACACATTCATGCATTTATGGACACACATGGAAACATACAGGACAACTTCAAAACTATAATAAAATATAGAGACAAAACAAGTAAATAAGCTCAAAGATTGAAAGACACCTATAACACAAATTCCACATGAACAGGGACTTTAGTTTCTTCTTTGCTTTATGCTCCAAATTTTAATCAGGCGCATACTTAATA
>NW_006299386.1:225796-226807 GCF_000327345.1 Myotis davidii | reverse complement strand
ATATTAACATGACTTCCTATAATATTGATGACCATTTAAAAATTTTGTTAAATAGATTTTTATTGATTTCAGAGAAAGAGAGAAGAAAGGAGAGAGAGACAGAGAAAGATAGAAATATCATTGATGAGAGAGAATCATTGATCGGCTACCTCCTGCATGCCCCCTACTAAGGATGGAGCCTGCAACCCTGGCATGGGCCCTGAACGGGAATTGGGAATTGAACTGTGACCTCCTCAACCACTGAGCCACACCCACCAGGCTAGATCATTTTAAATTTAAACATATATCATTAGATGCAATATGAGGATTACATTTCTCTAAACAGAGATACAGAAAAAATTATTTCACCATATTATGTCTTATGAAATAAGAAAAATAGCATGAAATTTTACATAGGTTGTGTAGTAGAAAGAGACTGTGCAGCCAAACACTTGTGATTGTCAAACAGTTTCTTGAATATTTGGTTTTTTAAAATTCATATTCCTATAAATTTATGAAAGCAAATATTCAAATTTGTATAATCAAGTTTTTCTGATTTGAGATGTCATGTATTGATTAAATTAATAGCTCATAACTTTGTTTCACTTATTTTTATCTGACTTCAGACTTAGCTACTAGATGTGCTTTGGAAATTAAATAGTAATCCTATCTAATAAAAGAGAAACATGGTAATTGGCGTATGACCGCTACCCTTCCCATTGGCTAATCAGTGAGATATGCAAATTAACTGACAGCCAAGATGGCAGCCGGCAGCCAGGCAGCTTGAAACTAACATGAGGCTTGCTTGCTTCAGTGACGGAGGACTCCAACATTCCCCGCCTGCCACTGCAGGCCTCTGAGCTGCAATTCTAAGCAACTATGTAACAAATATAGAAGCTAAACAAAACCCCAGAAACCAGCTTTAGTCCACCAGGCTTCAGCCATCAGGATCGCAACATTGTAAACAAAGGCCAGAAACCTACTTTCAGCAGCAGAGGCCTAAGAGCTGGAGCCCAGCCTCAAAGCTAATGG
>NW_006299386.1:217976-225410 GCF_000327345.1 Myotis davidii | reverse complement strand
AAGTGAAATGCCTGAGTGTGACAGTGGCAGAGCCCCAACCCCCTGATGGGCCCTGCTCTGTGCGTGACAGGGGGTGGCAACACAACCTCCCCATCGAACCTGCCTTGAGTATGACAGGGGACGGTACCCCAACCCCCCAATCAGTCCTGCCCTGAGCGTGACTGAGGGTGGCATCGCAACCTCCCAATCCGCTCTGCTCTGTGCATGGCAGGGGGCGGCGCCCCAACTCCCCAATCGGCCCTGCTCTGAGCCAGACCAGTGGCTGCACCTAGGGATTGTGCCTGCCCTCTGCCACCCGGGAGCAGCCCTAAGCCAGCAGGTCATTATCTCCCAAGGGGTCCCAGACTGCGAGAGGGCACAGGCTGGGCTGAGGGACCCCCCTCTCCCCTGAGTGCACAAATTTTTGTGCACCGGATCTCTAGTTTGTTATATTAGAAAAGGTTTGACAGAGTACTCACATGTTCCTGCTTGCTCTCTCCTGCCTTCACCTTGAGAACACACTCAGGATACTCTGCTGGAGGGTAACGACAGCGATATCAGAGTCAAGTTCCCCAGTTTGCCCCACCAAGCCAGCATAGGTGCACCGACAGCCAGACATGGGAGTAACCCCAGCCAAGATTTGAACCTTGTCAATCACCCCAAATATAGAAACAATTTATTGTTCATGCCACTGCAGCCTTGAAGAGCTTGTTTTTGTTGCTGTTCTTGTCATTGTTAAATTGCTGTACAGTGTCAGTGGATAATGGATATCAAAGTAGCCACACCAAGAAAAGTTTTGGTGTTTATTTTATTTGCATTGTTTCCTTCTTTCAGGCATTTGCTAACCTTATACTATTGAATCATAGGTGCAGCATTAAAGAACTTGGCAGTAATTAATTCAAGCTTGATTTATATCTATTAAAATATCTGAAAAGACCACACCAGAAGAGAGAATTAGTTGTGTCCTTTATGTGTCCTCGTGGTGAACCCAAATTGACCTCATCAACTATCCTATTGATATCCCAGATACATCCTCTGAAGTGTTTTCCCTATGGATTTCTCTTCAGTTTGTTCTCTAAGAGCTAATAGGAATTCATTAGCGAGGGGTAGAAAAAAGCTGCCTATTTTCATTTGTGATGCCTGTGTTTATCCCGGTAATTCCTGACCCCTTAAACTTTGAATTCATTGAAAAACTGAAATGACATAAATAAAAGCCTTTCCAAGGTTATGCAGTTATGCAGCATAAAAAAAGTATCTTGGAGGAGTACACTAAGTCACTATAATTTCCTCCTAAAATGTATGCATATCTTTATATGTGTCATGATCAATACTATTATCTAACCTTGAAATTTTGAAAATGTGTGTTCATTTTTCCTCAAAGAGTCAGGTCCACTGCAATGGCCTAGTAGTAGAATATAATTAAATTCTGAACAAGTCGTATCAAGTTGTTAAAAATTATTAACTTAGAAATTCACTGGGATGTATATGTGTGTTATAATAACTAGAGGCCTGGTGCATGACATTCATGCATTGGGGGGTCCCTCAGCCTGTCTGTGCCCTCTTGTGGCTGAGTAGCTCTTCCTGGGCTTGCTGTAACTTAGCTGTACCTTAGAGGCGGGAGAGGTTCCCACCGCTGCTGCTGCGCTTGCCAACCATGAGCCAGGCTTCTGGCTCAGTGGCAATACCCCTGTGGGAGCACACTGACCACCACGGGGAAGCTCCTGCATTGAGCATCTGCCCCCTGGTGATCAGTGCCTGTCATAACAACCGGTCATTCTGCCATTTGGTCAATTTGCATATTAGGGTTTTATTATATATGATGGGATGTTACTGGTGGAAACATAACTTCCAACATGTCCACATCAAAATCCCTTGAACTTGTGAATGTTATCTATATGACATGAAAAGGACTTTGCAAATGTGACTAAGTCAAAGATGTTGAAATGGGGAGGTTACCTATTACCCTGATGGATCTGATGTAATCACAAGAAGCCACATAGGAGGGATGTGGGAAGGTCAGAGTTAGAGGCAAGAGGATGTAATAGAAACAGATGGACTAATGCACTTTGAAGATGGAAGAAAGGTCCACAAGCCAAGAAATACAGGCATCCAGAGAAACTGAAAAAAGCCAGGAAATAAATGCTTTCATGAAAGCCTCCATGAGGAAACAGCTTTGTTGACACTTTTTACTTCTGATCTCCAGCCCAGTAAGAGAATATTTTTAATCTACTAAATTTTTTAGTAATTTAGTTTGTTACAGTACCAGTAAAAACAACAACAACATCAAGAAAACCTAACACATGGGCTATTGAGTTTATAAATCAATTGCCTGTGGTTTTGAGGCAGTGTTTAATTTTATTTGTTTATTATTCTCCCAGGCCTCAAGTGTATCTGTTTCTAACATACCAGTGTTGAGGTCATTAGTGATTGGACTTGAAACCCAATCCCTGTTAGTCCTCATATTTATAAATTGATAAATGAAATTCAACATCTAACCATATGGCTGAATAACGGAGTCATAATAATTGAATCTGATCCAAACCTGGTTCTCCAAAAAGTATATGGGAGACATTTGTTAGCTTCCCTGGGAGTAACGTTAGGGTTTAAGGCTTGTCACCTATTATAGTAGTTGAAAAATTATTGTGCTATTGCCAGCATAGTTTATTAGAGAGATTTGGCATAAGTTTTCTATGAATTCAAACTTTCCTATACATTGTATGAAGCAACATTTTCTTTTTTAAAAAAAATCTTTATTGTTGAGAGTATTACAGATGTCCCTCTTTTTCCCCCATTGTCCCCCTTTCCTCAGTTCCACCCCTAAACCCTGGCTTTCACCACCCAAATGTATGTGTCATAGGTAATGCATATATGCATATAAGGTCTTTGGTTAGTCTCTTCCCACCCCCTTCTCCCTTTCCCTCTGAAATTTGTCAGTCTCTTCCATGTTTCCATGCCTCTGATTCTATTTTATTCACCAGTTCATTTTGTTTATTATATTCCTTATTCATTTATTTTTATATTCAATTATTAATAGATATGTGTTCATTGCAATTTTATTGATCATATTTTTTAAGTCTTTTTCTTATTCCTCTTAAAGAATATCTCTCAACAATTCATGTAATACTGGTTTGGTGATGAATTCCTTTAGCTTTTTATTGACTGTGAGGCTCTTTTTCTGACCTTTAATTCTAAATGACAGCTTTTCTGGGTAGAGTAATCTTGGTTGTAGGTCCTTGCTATTCATCACTTTGAATATTTCTTGCCACTTCCTTCTAGTATTCATAGTTTCTGTTGAGATAACAGCTGACAGTCCTATGAGTGTACCCTTGTAGGTAACTAACTGCCTTTCACTTGCTGCATTTAAGATTCTCTCTTTGTCTTTAAGCGTTGGCATTTTAATTATGATGTGTCTTGATGTGGACCTCTTTTGGTTCCTCTTGTTTGGGACTCTCTGTGGTCCTTAGACTTGTAAGTCTATTTCTTTCACCAGGTACGGGAATTTTTCTGTCATTATTTATTCAAATAAGTTTTCAATATTTTGCTCTCTATCTGCTCTTTCTGGCACCCCCAAAGTGAATATTGGTACACTTGAAATTCTCCTAGTGGCTCCTTACGCTATCTTCGTGTTTTTTTTTTGGTTTTTTTTTAATTCTTTTTGCTCTTCTGATTGGGTGCGTTTTTGCTTCCTCATATTTCAAATTGTTGACTTGATTTTCAGAATTCTCTACCTTACTATTTTTGCTCTCTATCTGCTCTTTCTGGCACCCCCAAAGTGAATATTGGTACACTTGAAATTCTCCTAGTGGCTCCTTACGCTATCTTCGTGTTTTTTTTTTGGTTTTTTTTTAATTCTTTTTGCTCTTCTGATTGGGTGCGTTTTTGCTTCCTCATATTTCAAATTGTTGACTTGATTTTCAGAATTCTCTACCCTACTATTTAATCCCTGTAAATTATTCTTTATTGAAGTTAGCGTGTGCTTAATTTTTCATGTTTTTGGCATTCTCACTAAGATCCTTGAAAGTCTCACTAAGTTCCTTGAAGCTCTCCTGAAGATCCTTGAATAACCTCATAACCATGGTTTTGCATTCTGTGGTTTGCTTTCCTCCCTTTCTTTTATTTGTGACATTTTTTTTGTCTCTGTATTTTGGCTGCTTCCCTGAGTTTGTTTCTATGTATTGGGTAGAGCTGCTATGTCTCCTGGAGTTACCTTGTATTATAGGTATCCTGTAGGGCCCAGTGGTTCAGCCTCCCTAGTCACCTGAGCTGGGCACATTAGTTGCACCCCTGTGTGGGCTGTGTGCACAGTCTTATTGTATTGAGACTTGATTGCTGTTGGTGTCACTAGGAGGAATTGACCTACTGGACAATTGGTTGTGAGGATCAGCTGCAACTACAGTGGGAGAGCTACTAGGCAGGAAACACCCTTATGGAACAGGATTTGGTGCTCATTGACTCTTCCCCTTGAGTGGGTCACTTATGGATTTAGAGTTGTGATCTGGTATAGTCTGAAGATGTCCACTAGGTGCAATGACTCTAGGGTCCCCAGAAAGGTGCATAGTCATCCACTGCCTAGGGCCACTCAGGAGGAGCTATAGAGAAATCTGCTATTTGTATTGGTTTTGGAAGTGCCCAGGTGAGGCCCAGCAGTAAAGCAAGATGGGCTCGGAAGTGCCCAGGTGAGGCCCAGCAGTGAAGCAAGATGGGCTGGTGCTCGTGCTGGGTTTGGGCCTTTTATTGATAAGTTTGGGGTATGCTGATCCTAACTGCTACTTGTTTCAGAGATTTTAGCATAGTCAGAAGTCTGGGCCAGATCAGGCCATACATATGGAAAAACTGCTGCCAATAGTTTGGGTGTAGCTACAAATTGGATGGCGTAGGGTCTCAAGGAATCACCAGGAAGAGAGAAAAGTTTGAGCTAGGTTGATGTGGCCTCAGATATGGCTGCCAGTTAGCCCTGTGACAGGGAAGGTCCCAGCACAGGAACAATGACTCCCGTGAACACACTTATCTAGGAAAAGCTACCTCTGAGTTCCTGTTCCAAAGCCAGACAATTCAATCCTTCCCTATATGTGTCTGGGTCTCCCAACACTTCCTGGTGCTGGAGCTCATAGGGGTCAAGTCTGAGTAAGCCTGTGTGCCAGCCTTTTAAGAGGGACACCTGGGTTTCCAGAAGCCTCAATCCCCACTGATTTTTAGAGTCTGAAGTTATGGGGACTTCTCTTCCCATCTCTGAGAAGAGCTGGGTTGAGAGTGTGGTGTGGGGCTGGGACCCCTTGATCCTCATGGGTGACCCCACAGTGATGGTCTCCCTCCCAAATAAGGATGAAAAAAACAGCACACGTGGTTGTTTGACCTGCTTGTTATGCACCTCTGCCCCTCCTACCAGTCTCCATGTACTTTCTTCTTTACTTTTCTAGCTTAGGAATTCCATTCAGTCAGCTTTCAGGTGACTCTGAATGATGGTTGTTCTATATTTTATTTGTAATTTTGATGTGGTTGTGGGAGGCGGGAGTATCAGTGTTTACCTACACTACCATCTTGGTTTTCCCTGAAGCAATATTTTGTATTGTCTTTTATCTTTATTTTTAAATATATAATTTTTATTATTGATAGTATTACAGATGTCCCCCATATTTCCCCTTATCCTCTCTCCACCCAGCCACTACCCCACCCCAGGCCTTCGCCACACTGTTCATGGGCTATGAATATAAGTATATAAATTCTTTGGTTAATCTATTATACTCTAATATTTCTTTATATCATTCCTCTTGATCTTATTATGCTATTATTTAGCAAACAATCTTGCATTTCTGTACATTATAATATACTAGAGGCCTGGTGCACAGATTCATGCACCAGTGAGGTCCCTCAGCCTGGCCTGCAGAGATCAGCTGAAACCAGCAATCCAACATCTCTTGAAGGATGTAGTAGTGTTCAAAGTGGCAAGTAGCTGGGGAGGAGCCTGAGCCCTGGCTGGGTGCTGCACTGCTCCCGCTCATCCTGGCTCCTCTGGACCTGCCGCTGCTGCCACTTGGTAGGCTCACTGCCACTCTGCTGTGGTCTCTGTGAGCCCATCCTAGGGTGATACTGGTGCACCCATGACCAAGAAGCAGCTGTGGGCTTGCACCCAAAAAGTCCTGATGCTGGTCCTAAATCCAGTCCTGGTTCTGGATGGGCGAGGGAGCATAGGGGAAGTGTCTGCAGGAGAGGCTCTCACCTCCACAGCTGCACTTGCCAGCCAAGAACCTGGCATCTAGCACCCATTGGTCTGCTGAGTGATGCTCCAGGTGTGGGAGTGCACTGACCACTAGCGGGCAGCTCCTGCATGAGTGTTTGCCCCCTGGTGGTCAGTGTACATCATAGCTACTGGTTGAGCAGTTGAGCGGTCAAATGGTCACTTGAGCTTTTATATATATAGATTTAGGCATTTTGAATACTTGTCTTATTATTCTTTTCTTTATTATACATAGTTAAAAGTTTTCTGACTATACTCATAGGCTTATTTTTTCCACACTTTGATGGAGCCTTTTGTTATTCACAAAACTTTCAAATTTGACTATTTCATTTTTATCAGCCCAGCAAATTTGGGACAAAACTGTGTATTCGGCAAAATGTGTATGTCCTTATGTATTTACTAGAGCCCCAGTGCACAAATTTGTGCTGGGTGGGGGCCCCAATTGAGATGGTTTGAGGCTGGGCCTGTTGGGAGGAGGAGACAGTGGGAGGTCAGCTGGCTAGCCTTCCCTGATCTGGGCCTGATCAGGGGAAAGCTTGCTGGTGGGAGGGGTTGTGAGTGATTGATCAGCAGGCCCCACCCCTGTTTGGGGTGGGGGAAGCAATCAAGGGCAGGGCCAGCTGGAGGGAGAGGCTGTGGGGAAATTAGGGTGGTGGGGGCCCATAGGTGGTGGGGCTAGCCATGGGAGGGGCTGAAGGAAGTTGGCCAGCTGGCCCTGCCCTCTATTGGGGTTGGGAGGGGCGAACAGGGGTGGGCCAACCAGGGGGAAGGAGCGAGGGGGGTTGGCCAGCCACCCTGCCCTCAATTGGGGTGGGAGAATCTGATCAAGGGCAGGGCCAGCTGTGGGTAGAGGCCATGGGAGGTTGGCTGCAGTGGGCATCATAGTGACCAGTCATTCCAGTCATTATGGCATTCTACTTGCTGGCTTTTTATGTATATAGATAGTTTTCTAGTCAATAAGACTATTGTTTTTCTCTCTAAAACGTAGGTATCCTTTCATCAACACCTATCCTTGACTGAATTCCTTAACTACTCTTATGTTTGTATGAACTTTTCAGCAAGAATTTATCTCTAATAAACTATGCTGTTAGCAGAAAGCAAAGGGAGATCTCTAAGGAGTCATTACAATTTAAGGAGAAAAATGCTCATAAACTTTTAAAAATTAAAATAAAACTTTATAGCTAATCCCATGTAATAAGAAGCTCATTTTGTACATATAT
>NW_006299386.1:210302-217820 GCF_000327345.1 Myotis davidii | reverse complement strand
ATATATATATATATATATATTCTATTAGGAAATCTTAAACCTTGCCAAAAGTTCACTTTTTTGGTAGCTTAAAATAATTTGGATGCATGGGAACTCTTTCAAAATTAATTTCATGTATACAATGAAAAAGATTTCCACTGCACATACTGATTAATTCAAAGTCACTGTAAAAAATGCCTCCAAGTAAAAACAAAACATTGTTCTTTATCATGTGTGTAATACTAAGCATGCATGCAGAAATAGCCTATTTATACATTTATTTTATGTTTTCCCTCGATTATCTTTTAGTGTTTTGTTAATTTTCCAATTCAGCGAATGCAGAAAAGTTTACCAGGGTTTTTCTAAAAATGCTCATTAATGAATCACAAATACATATTCCAGATAAAGATTAAAATTCATACCTAGTATTGGCACTATGCATTTTTGAAATGTTTTATAATTTCTAACAGGACACTATGCATTTTTAGTTATTAAGGATGCCAATAATCACCAAGTTTTTGCTGATGGAATAAGAAAACTCTTAACACATTTTAGTTCTTAAAATAAAGATATTGTGATCATCTTTCTGGGATGACCATTTTGTGATATGCCTTAAATACCCTTTGGTGCAAGTCAAATGACATAGATGGTGACATCCATAAAGTAGCAGCTCCTACAGACATTACATTTGCAACCTTGGCAAGGATAAGAAATGTTTATGTTCTGAATCAAAGAAAATTTTCTATGGTTGAAAATCAATAGTCAAGTTGTAATGACAAGTCACATTTAATATATTTGTGGCATAAATATATATATATATTCATGACATATTTTGTCTCACCTCAAAGCAGCCTAAAATCTAAGAACTTATGTTGTATATAAATGATGTGCAGGGTTGACATTTCATGAAGCTTGGAATCTTCTTTTTTATGTACTGAAACTCAATAGAGTCAATCGAGTTATCAATTTCTCCAGGCCTCTGTTTTACTTAAACAAGTGCCATCTGTTAAGAGTTTGTTTACATGCTTCTGTGACTCCGGGTCTATCTTTGATCATCAGTTTATTTGGTTCATTATGTTTCACATATGAGTGAGTTCATGTGGGAAGAGACCAACCAATGAACTTGTATGTATACATGCATAACCCGTGGACACAGACAATGAGGTGGTGAGGGCCTGGGGGGTGGGAGGATGGGAGTGCAATGGAAGAAGTTTATGGGTGAAAAGGGGGGACTTATGTAATACTTTCAACAATAAACATTTAAAAAAATCAATAAAAATATTAACTACAAAAAAAATTAAATGTTAGTACCCACGGGGTAGGGGGGGGGGCTTTTTTACGATTTTTTTTTTCTTTATTGATTAAGGTATTACATATGTGTCCTTATCTGGTTATGGTAGGATAATGGCAAATTTCTGAAGCCATTTTTTAAAAAATTAGACACAAGAAATACTGACTCATAATAGTGTGATTCATTATTTGTAGAGATTCTGTCTCATGCAATAGATAAGAAAATGAAATTAATTTTATAATAGAAGAGTACAATTTATTTGTAGTTGGAGCTGAATGTGAGATTAGGTGAAAGTGGATATGAATAAAGATCAATGATAAGCATGATTTAAAGAAGTGTGTTTTTGGGTGGAGTTTATTGGCAAGGAATCTTGGAGCTATAACGTAAGTTCCTTGTTCCAGAATAATGTTTGTGAATTTAAAAATATATAATTCTTCTTTCATAATAAGTGATTCTGAAATGGATATATGTTCAAACCACATCAACATGTGTCTTTGGCCTTTTCAAATAAAAATTACATAGTAATATAAATTAGAATATTGTAATCTTTATAGCAATATGGCTTACTCTTTATAAGTAAACAATTTCTTTACCTCTTCAGATGTAGTTGTGAAGCCTTAGACAATAAGTTATATACATTTTTGCTTCTGAAACATTCCAGCTGACAATTATTTTTATTACTTACACCAATTTGCATATTTTAATGTGCTTAGAACTTAAATCATGTACATAGAATATTCTCAATATTATATGCATTGAGTGAATTATGTTTATTTAGATGGGTATTAAATAGCAATTTTAAAAACTTATATTATCCTTAAGGATATCCTTTAAGGATAGTCTGTTAAGGCTATTTAACATTCAAAATATCTAACCTAGAAAATCGAATTTTTAAGAGCTTCAGTTTCTAATGCTACATAATAAATGCTGGCTTAAGAATTAACACATATATTTCTTTTTCAGAGAGCTTAAAAAGGAAATTGAACTCACTGTACTTAACATGTGTTGCATTACTTAACTATTAGGATATTTCACATATAATCATAAATAAAAATTGCAATTTTATATCATAGTTTACAGCACCATCTTTGACACCAAGTGACTTGGACTGAAGTCTTGACACTGCCACTTACTGCCAGGATGACCTTGAAAAGGATTCTGTTTCTTAGAAACTGGAAAAAATAGTAAATAATTTGCTATTACTACGCACTACTTCCTTTGTAATTTTTCATCCTGTTTTCATTTTTATATTCTTACAATGTTTTTTGTTCAAATTTGCATCTTATATTATCCCACAATCTTGCTAATATTGCTGAGATATGCTGTTAGCAGCTACTTATTAACTATTCTCAAAACTCAAATTGAGGTTGTAATGTGTCATCTTCTGATGGCTAGTAGCTGTATGATTAGGGCATTTAAAATGCCATTGCTCATAAGCCATTGCTCATAAATGTAAATAGTATCACCTTAGGGTAGCTCTGTTAACAAACAAGGCTGAAATATCTCTTATATTAGCAGACCAGGAATGGAAGTTACTGAACCATTCTAATGAGTGCTCTACCTTCATTATTTAAAACAAAAAACAGAAGAGACATAACAGCATCCATATGACTAAATAAAATTTTAAATCCTTGATAAATCCAATTATTCTCAATGTAGGTATCGATCTAAATTGACTTGTTGGACATAACTAGATGATACATGAGTATGACATTGATTATGAAAAGTTCATTTGTTTTATTTTTCATTCTTTTAAAGAGAACCTTTATATAATTTCTATATTCATGCATTTCTTTCCTTTTGCTATTATACATATATTAAATCTTCATGGGTCACTTACACACAGTTAGCAGAGACACTACTTTCCAATTAAAGTATGGCTTTAAAATGGAATACTATAACAAATTTTTTCTGTACAATGGAATGGAAGATGTTTAAAAAACAAAAAAAAAATACACAACAATAACTTGTAGACATTTAATTAGCCCATTTAACTTTTACTAATTATTATTGGTACAATTACTCTATCTTGGTATTATTAATCATGCTTATAGATTTTAAAATTGTATTTGTTTCTCATTTTCTGCTAAAACATTTTAAAACCAGATGTTCTATTTGTGTGTCTTAATATTTAACAATAAAAAAATGTTTTATCGATAAACTTATGCTAGCTTTCATCCAGTGAGAAAACACACCTAGCAGTGCATTTTTATAGTACTAGACTCATTGTGCAATTCCTAACCCATTTCTGGGATTAAAATACACTAAGATATTACATAACTCTCAAGGAAGTTTGGAGATTCAGGGACAGGAGATATATTTGCGATATTTACCTTTTGGAATTCTGGTCAATGGCCACCACCCAGGCATTCTACACATCCCAGTCGTATGGGAACAATGGAGTAAGTTCAGGTATGTGGCATATTACTGTGTCAGAGTTGCAACTCATCACTCTAAGAAAAAAACTACTGAGTTTCTAGTGGTCCTCTAAGGTGAGGAGAGAGTGATGTACTAGTACTAGTATTTCCTTGTACAACCATGGACAGCACTTAGCATAACTGGGAGAGATAGGTGGCAGACTTGAGAAGTGTTGTGAATGTGTACCTATACTGCCAGGACTTGAAGAATGGAAGGTAAAATTAATGATAAAATGAGGATGAGAACATCAAAGTGTTTGATTTTGAAGTGAGGTGAGGAAAGACATAAGAATTTGATACAGTCATCTGTTCATTTCACGTGATGTAAATTTAGAATATTGTTGACTTTCCAAAGACTTTTAGGAATCACTGTCTGGTGTTCTAATACCATCCGGGACAGAAGGACAAAGAGAAGAAAAAATAGAACCCTTAGAACTTTGAACTTTAGATGGAATGTTTTACATTAAGAGAAAGGCCTGTTGTTCATTCAGAGGGTGGTATCTAGGAGAATTGCATTTAATTTTAAAATATAGAAGAGAAAGAAAAACATTATATATATATATGTATATATATATATGTGGTGTGTGTGTGTGTGTGTGTGTGTGTTTATTAAAGGCCTTGTGCACTAAATTTGTGCACTGGGGGGAGGGGGTGTCCCTCAGCCCAGCCTGCCCCCTCTCACAGTCTGGGAGCCCTCAGGGGATGTCCCACTAATGGCTTAGGCCTGCTCCCCATGGGGAGAGGGCCTAAGCAGTCTGGCCACAGAGGCTCAGAGCAGGCACAGTGTGTGTGTGTGTGTGTGTGTCCATGTCCACTGGGGGCCTTCCCCAGCTGCATGGGAGGCGTGGAGCAGGCATCCCCCTGTGTTGATCTCTCAGGCTCTGGGTTGCACCTGCATGTTGTTCTCTCAGGCTTGGGGCCGTGCCCAGCCCCTCCTCCTGAGTTGGTTGTGATGGTTATGGAGTCCCAGCCTCATTTGCATATTACTTCTTTATATAGAATAGATTTCAGAGAGGAAAGAAGAAGGAGATAGAAACATCAATGATGAGCTAGAATCATTGATTGGCTGCCTCCTACACACCCCATACTGGGAATCGAACCTGCAACCCAGGCATGTACCTTGACATGGAATAGAACCATGACCTCCTGATTCATAGGTCAAAGCTCAACCACTGAGCCATGCCAACTAGGCCTCCGTGTGTGTGTGTGTGTGTGTGTGTGTGTGTGTGTGTGTGTGTGTTTTAAACTGTTATTTGTGGAGAACTGGAATAGAGAGGAAAAAGTCAGAATACCAATATTATTGATTAAAAAAGGCTACTCTGCAATAAACCTGTACAAATAAGTTAATCAATAAAATATATTTAAATGCAAATGGGTTATGAACTCAGCTATACTTTCTGTTGTTTAGCTTGTATACAATAAGCTAAACAATATTAATAGATCCATTAGAAATTATAAAGAAGTGACATGATAATACTCATAAAATTATCTTATTAAAAATTAACGTGTGGCATTCAGAATACAGAAAACGTTTTTAATGAGTTTAGAAACTATTTTATTTAGCTCAGTTCTCAATCCTCAGATTCAGCTTTTGGTCACTTTCAACAGGGGTCACTGAATCAATTACTTATTTACATGATTCATCCACTATTCTGTTATTTTAGGTATCATATATCACATTGATAAATATTTGAGTTTCATTAAGTATTACATCTTCTTATTTTTCTCCTTAGTGAGCTTTTGTGTCATTTAAAATGTCAGAAACCAGCTACACAGCAGGATGTCAAAATCTGGAGATCTTAGATTTAAAAGCAGTAAGAAGAAAATTCCCTCCAGAGTTTTATTTCAATTGATAAACCCAGATTATAAAAGAGAAAAGATTCCAATCCTAATATGAAGAACTTGAAGAACCAATATGAGATGACAACTGAATTATCTTTTGTTTTCATGACACTTTTTATTATATGAAAAAGCCCAAAAATATTCAGGTCTATAAATATTTTTTGAAAGACCAATATGTGAATCCAAATATATTATTTGTAGTGAGCTTGGTCAATAAGACATAATAAGGATCTTTCCATTATGGTTCAGGATGTCACTTTCTCTGTTCATCCAGAAGACGAGAAGAAAGGTTGTCCAGTTTATACCTAATACAGTGGTTGCTTGAGTAGATATTATAAGGACAGGCATATATGCATTGGTAATATGACTAAGTATATGCTTCAGGCTCTTGCAATATTAAGCCATATCTGCTTATAACAGATTTTAAGATTGATTTTATGTTTCTAGATAAATTGGACAATCATTGCCATCTTCTTTAAGAAGAACCTATGGACCCCACATGGGAGAGAACATAAAGTCAGGAGAACCAGGGGAAGATATTTTGCTCAAGGTAGCACAATGATCTCTGAAGTTTAGCCATTTTTAAAGTTATAATTATGTTTGTTTTTCTATCTTCCAAGATAGAAAATATCAGTAGTAAAAGGCATGTATTTATGTACGTACGTATGTATGTATGTATGTATGTATTTATTTGAGCAACAAAATCCTTAATGAATTCATGAGTGATACTTGTGCTAAAGAAGTACTTCTCCCTGGCCAGTGTGGCTCAGTGGTTGAGCATCCACCCATGAATCACGAGGTCAGGGTTCAATTTTCTGTCAAGGCACATGCCTGGATTTTAGGCTCAATCGCCAGCAGGGCACATGTAGGAAGCAGCCAATCAATCTCTCTCTCATCCATGTTTCTGTCTTTCACTTTCTTCCTTTCTACCTGAAATCAATAAAAAGCATATTTAAAAAACAAAGCACTTCTAATGCTAAAAGACAAGTGGGAACATTTAGTGAGAACACAGAATCTTACACTTCCTTTGACATCATTATGGTGTCAAAATAACTTTCCTAAAGTGAAAGTCCTTAACTCATCCTAGATTAAGCTAACTATTATGAGAATATTTATTTTATAATCCACTAGTGGCCCAGTGTACAAATTCATGCACCTTGAAAGGAACTGTGGGCCATGAGGCTGTGGTGAGCATAAGGACAGGTCTCAGCCCATCCTCTGCGCCCCTGTCTGGCCCCTCCCACCACTGCCCCTGGTCCCCTGTCTGCTGGCAGTCCCACTCTTGCCACCACTGCTCCCACACGCTGAGGGTGCCAGTTCTGCTTGTACCTGTTGATGGCACAGAGTGATTGGGGCAGCACCAGAAGGGGGTGTGAGTGGGGCCAACACAGTCAGTGGGTGTGAGCTGTGGCTGCTGTGCCAATCATCCCTCAGGAGCAGGGGGAGGTGGAGAAGCCCTGATTGGAAATTGGGACCAGCAGCCACTGCTTGCACCCATTAACTGCGCTGAGCAATCAGGGCCAGTGCTGGACATCAGCAGAGGGTGCAAGCGGTGGTTCCTGCACCAGCAGCAGTTGAGAGTGCCCAGCAGGACCGCGGGCCACGGTAGCAAAGAATTTTCAGTAACCACCAGAAGCTAGTCCCAATGAGAGTGACCGGCACCCGCCTTGGTCTGGCACCCCCGCTCACCTCCTCTGCCATCCGCTGTGGCTGATGCCCACCATGTTCCATGTGAGCCTCCTGGTGGTTAGTACACATGATAGCGATCAGTTGTTCTGTTGTTCAGTTGTTCCACCATTTGGTCTATTTGCATATTAGGGTTATATATTTATACTAGAGGCCTGGTGCACAAAAATTTGTGTACTCGGGGGCGAAGGGCTCCCTCAGCCTGGCCTGTGCCCTCTCTCAGTCTGGGACCCCTCAGGAGATAACGACCTGCTGGCTTAGGCCTGCTCCCGGGTGGCAGAGGGCAGGCCCAATCCCTAGGTG
>NW_006299386.1:197606-209662 GCF_000327345.1 Myotis davidii | reverse complement strand
CAATGTTTCTTAAACTGCAAGCTTAGAGGCCGGTAAGGCATGCGGGGAATGTTGGATTCCTCTGTCACTGAAGCAAGCAAGCCTCATGTTAGTTTCAAGCTGCCTGGCTGCCGGCCGCCATCTTGGGTGGCAGTTAATTTGCATATCTCCCTGATTAGCCAATGGGAAGGGTAGCGGTCCTATGCTAATTACCATGTTTCTCTTTTATTAGATAGTATATATACTGTAGCTTGATTGTATTGTCATTTTGATGTTTTATAGGTCACTTACTAGTAATTTGGAGCCAAATTTTTTGCCTTTCTTAAAGAATATTTGAATCACTGCATGGAGTCATCTTCCTGTAGATCCTAATCTATGTTGCAAAAACTGATTTTTCTAGAAGAGTGTTGCCTACTAGTGAGACACAAGCTAGTTATATTTTCTACTAGAGGCCCGGTACACAAAAATTTGTGCACTCGGGGGGGGTCCCTCATCCCGGCCTGTGCCCTCTCGCAGTCTGGGATGCCTTGGGGGATGTCCACCTGCTGACTTAGGCCTGCTCCCTGGTGGATTGGGCTAAGATGGCAGTCAGACATCCCTCTGGCAGCCCGGGAGCCCTCGGGGATTTCCACTTGCCAGCAGGGAGCAGGCCTAGCTGCAGTCGGACGTTCTTAGTGCTGCTGAGGAGGGGGGGGAGGCTCCCACTACCACCACTGTACTGGCAGCCATCAGCCTGCCTTGAGCAGAGCCCCCCCCCCCCCCCCGTTGGAGCACACTGACCACCAGCGGGCAGTTCCTGCATTGAGCATCTGCCCCCTGGTGGTCAGTGTGTGTCATAGTGACCAGTCATTCCCAGTCGCTCTGCTGTTAGGGTCAATTTGCATATTACCGTTTTATTATATGCCTGGTTCATGGGTGGGGGCTGGCTTGTTTTCCATGAAGGGGGTCCCAGATCATGGTGGGGGTCCCGCTGGGGTGCCTGGTCAGCCTGGGTGAGGGGCTGAGGGCCATTTTCAGACTCACTACACCCCCTTCAGGGCACAGTTCCCTGCTGAGCAGCCTGGTGAGCCTGGGTGAGGGGCTGATGTCTGTTGGCAGGCTGGCCACAGTCCCCAGCCACCCAAGTTCCCAGTGGAGGCTGGCTGAAAGCAGTTATCTGGGATTTATTTATCTCCTATAATTGAAACTTTGTTGCCTTTAGTGGAGGCCACAGACTGCCAGGGCAGGCGGGAAGCTTGTCTTCCTCCATTGCCGGGGCAACCAAGCCTCCTGCTTACTCCAGCTCCATGGCTGCCAGCCACCATCTTGGTTGGGTTAATTTGCATATAGTTGCTCTGATTGGCTGGTGGGCATGGCTTGGGGCTTAGCAAAGTGACAGTCAATATGCATGTTTCTCTTTTATTAGATTAGATATTCTGGCCAATTTATTTCTACCAGGAAAAGTTGTATCACAGAGTTTTAAACTTTTCTGCATTAATTAGAAATACCTAACATTGGTGGTTTCTGAAGAAACCTTATTAAAGTTAACTCAGTTTCTAGAAAGACCACTCAATATTTAAAGTCTAGTTAGTTGGATTATATAAAAATATGCAATTTCAGAATATGTTGAAATCCATTATTTATAATAACCTTTTTTAAAATTCTCACCTGAAGATATATTTTTATTGATTCTTGAGAGAAAGAGAGAGAGAGAGAGAGAGAGAGAGAGAGAGAGAGAGAGAAAGGTACATAGATGTGAGAGAGAAATGTCTATTGGTTGCCTCCTGTACATCCCCTAACCAGGAATCAAACCCATACAACATTCTTTTGGTATACAGGACAACTATCCAATCAACTGAGCCACACAGCCAGGGTGCAAGTGAGTCTTAATTATATTATTAATTTTATTTTGGATAGCTAGCTTTAGATAGCTATCTTTTCATGCTCTCTCCTCAGACAATATCCTCCCTGCCAATGGTAGGATTTGGCCAAGGTCAGAGAAGTTTTATAAAACTTGAAGGTTTTCATGGAGATCATATATCTATTGTTAACTCTTTAAAAACAGAGCATAGTTATTCATGCAATTCTTCATATCAGAGGAGTAAAAACATTAATGACTCTATATTAAATCAACATAGTTCTACAAGAAACTAATATTGTTTTTTTTTTACTTTTGTGATTTACATTTTATGTAAAATACTAGAGGCCCAGTGCATGAAATTCGTGCATGGGGGTTGTGTGTCCCTCAGTCCAACCTGCACTCTCTCCAGTCTGTGACCCTTTGAGGAATGTCTAACTTCCCATTTAGGCTCAATCCCAGGCCATCCCTCTTACAATCTAGGACTGTTTGCACTCAACTGCTTGCCTGCCTGCCTGCCTGATTTCCCCTAACTGCTTCTGCCTGTCAGCCTGATCACCTCCTAACCACTCCCCTGACAGCCTGATAGATGCCTAACTGCTCTCTTACCAGCCTGATTGCCCCTCACGGCCCTCCCCTGCTGGCCTGGTCACCCCTAACTGCCCTCCCTTGCCAGGCCAGTTGCCCTTAACTGCTCTCCCCTGCCAGCCCAATTAGATCAAACTGCCCTTCCCTGCCGGCCTAGTCACCCCTAACTGTCCTTCCCTGCCCGCCTGGTCGCACCTAACTGTCCTCCCCTGCTGGCCTGGTCACACCTAACATCCCTCCCTTGCCAGCCTGGTCACCCCTAACTGCCCTCCCATGCCAGCTGATTGGCTCCAACTGCCATCACAGGCAGGCCTGATCCCCCCTAATTGTCCTTCCCTCCTGGCCTGGTACCCCCCAACTGCCCTCCCCTGTAGGTCTTGTTGCCTCCAACTGTTTTCCCCTGAAGTCCTGTTCCCTGCAACTGCTCTCCCCTGCAGGCCTGGGTTTCCCCCAACTGCCCTCCCCTGCAGGTCACGGTCTTCCCCAACTGCCCTCCCCTGCGGGCCTGATTGCCCCCTACTGCCCTCCCCTTCTGGCCTGGTCGTCCCCACAACTCCCCTCCCCTGGTGGCCTGATCACCCACAACTGCTTTCCCCTTCTGGCCTTCTTGTGACCACATGGGTGTGGCCATCTTGTGATCACATGGGAGTGGCCATTCTGTGTGAGGGCATGGCGGTCAATTTGCATATTACCTCTTTATTATATAGGACTTATAAGCAGTGGTTATGTTAGTTTACACTCTTTTCAAATGCTTATTTTCTTGAGTAGATTCTATATATATATATATATATATACTTGAACTCATCTAACACAGTGATTTTCCACCCTAATTCATGTTTTATTTATTAGATCTTTCATATTACATCTTAACCAATTGATAAAATTTCCTTAAACTTGAAAGTTTATTTCTATTGTTGACACTAGACTCATTTTTTTTTTCATTAACTATGTATTCCAATAGGATATTAGGACGTTTCATGAATAGCTTCAAAAGTGATATCCTAAGTGTCATTTTCATATCTATCAATTTCTGAATATCATGGAGTACTAATTACTTTATATCATTCTAAGGATCTAGCTAGTCTTCCCTATTTATTCAAGGTTGTTTTTTCTTCATCTGATGACTCAATAATTAACAAAATCAAGCAGTTTTAGGCAATACATATGCAATAGAATTTAGTTTTATCTAATTTTAGGACCAGCTTTGGTGATGGAATAAAGTTCATTCTGAGACCAAGATTTAAATTCTAAATACACAGGTCATTTTCAGGTTTTTTTTTTGGTTTTTTGTTTTTTTGTTTTTTTTTTGTTTTGTTTTTTTAGGGAAATTGAAAATTTTCTTTAATGAGAATCCTTGAGAGGAGGAAAATTATTGGAGAGGACTAAAGGGATGTGTGGAGAATACTGAGGAGGTAGAATAGGATAGGAAAGAGTCAGATCCCAGGATTTTATGACAGATATGCTGTGAGGCTTAAGAAAAACAAAGAATGTTGACCATCCAATGTGGCTCATTGTTGAGCATGAACCTATGAACCAAGAGGTCATAGTTCAATTCCTGGTCAGGGCACGTGTCTGGGTTGTGGGCTCAATCCTGAGTGGGGCATTCGGGAGTTAGCCAATCAATGATTTTCTCTCATCACTGATGTTTCTATATCTCTATCTGTTTCCCCTCATCTCTGAAATCAATAAAAATATAATTTTAAACAAGAATGTTAATAATAAAACAAAAATGTATAAATTCTTTGGTTTATACAAAAGTTTTTAGGCAAAGCAACTGAAAGGACAGATCAGTCATCAACTGAGATGGGAAAGAATGTGAGGGGAGCCAATTTATCATGTTGCATTTGAGATACTGCTGAGACATCCAACAGGTTGTGCAGAACAGGCCATTGAATATTACGTCTGGAGTTGAGAAGTTTGGGAATCATGGGCACAGAGATGTATTTACTGTCCTGAGACTGACTAGATAACCCAAAGATAAAGTTTGCCTAGAAAAGAGCAATAAGGAGCAAGCCCTGGGTCAATTCAACATTAAGAATTTGTACTTATGCCATGCATTTTGTAAATCCAGCCGACCATTTCATGCTCATTGATTCTTTTAAAGGAATGTTTTTGTGCTTCCTCTTTGCTTGTCAACTGATCAAAGTCCACTCATTTTTGGAAGTTGCTCTCTCGGTCTCACTGTCCTAACCAAGCCAGCACTATTTTTAATTCTTTCTTTCAGTTTTACTAAATTTAATGGGGTGATACTGGTTAACAAAATTATACAGGTTTCAAGTGCATAATTCTACAAAACATCACCTGTACGTTGTATTGTGAGTTCACCACCCCAAGTCAGGTCTCTGTCAATCACCATTTATCCCCCCCCATACCCTTCCCTGCCTCCGCCACCCACCTCTCCCCAGCAATCACCATACTGTTGTCCATGTCCATTCGTTGTTTTTTTTTCTTTCTCTTTTTGGTCCCTATTTTGCTCAATCCCTCCAACCCGCCCCCATCCTTATTCCAGTCTTGTTAAAAATATTTTCAGCAATGAAGAGTGAACATTTAGCTTTTCTCTTTTTTTATGTGTCTTACTCTTTTTTTTTTTTTTAATCCTCACCCCAGGATATTTTTTCATTGATTTTTAGAGAGTGAAAGAGAGAGGAAAAGACAGAGAGAAATATGGATGTGAGAGAAACACATGGATTAGTTGCCTCCTGCACACACCCTAATCAGGGAGGAGCCTGAAACCTAGGTAAATGCTCTTGATGGAATCGAACCCAGGACCTTTCAGTCCACAGGCTGAGGCTCTATCCACTTAGCCAACCTGGCTACTGTCTTATTTTTCTTACTGCTAAATTTTAACAGATATCTGATAAGGCATAGTCAAAAGAAGAGATTTTTGGTATAATAATGCCTCGGTTATTTATAAAGGCAATCAAAATTAGCAAAGGAAAAGTTTATCACCCTGAATTTTACTGTGAATAATTAGAATTTTTTTTTTAAATCACCAAGCTAGGACTACACCTTTGCCAACACAGGATGAAATGACAATCTGTGACATATGTCAGGGCCAGCCTGACAGGGTTGAGCCAGGCTGAGGCAGGGAGGTGGGAATTGAGAAAAGAAAGAAAGACAGGAAAGCGGTGTCGGGAAGACTCCAGTTCTCTGGATGAACTGAAGAGAGTTTATTAGCCACACAATCTTATTTATACACAACACACTGAATAGGAGGTCTGTCAAGAGGAATGTATTCTTTGTTCCTCTTAATCTCTAAGGGAGAGACACAGCAGAAGGACAAGTTCTCAGTACAGCATATCTCAGTAAATAGTTACAGACTTCTTGGTAAGCTATGACAGGCTGTTCTTTTAGCCCTAGCAAAGGTCTGAGCTCGGCGCCACCTCTGTTTGTCCAGACAGTGGTTGCTGAAAATACTCCCCATTCATTATTATGTAAATCCTTGCTGATGGGCTAGTCTGCCTGTTGCCAGGGGTCACCTGCCTAAGGGCTATGCTATGGGTGCATCCCAGATCAATAAAAGCTTGGCCTGAGCATGGGAGGAAGTCCTTCCGGACTTGCCGCCTGGTCCCCCAATATTGCAAAATTATCTCGTGTCTTTTCCTCTCATTTGTTGTGCGGCTCCTCTTTCAGATACCGAACCCTACTCCACGCAGAACGTGGAGGGAGTCTTACTCGACACAGAAGGACAAGTTCTCAGTACAGCATATCTCAGTAAATAGTTACAGACTTCTTGGTAAGCTATGAAAGGCTGTTTTCATTCTACAAATGTGACTCTCATTCTACTGATAATCGCCATCCAAACAAGTCTGGGAAAACTGTGTGGGTAAGGGTCCAGGCCTTGCTAGCCCCTTCAGGTGCAAGGACCATGCCAGCTTACATCTTGCCCCCAACAGACACATGCACAACTCTGACTTTCATGATGTTGGAAGATCAGAATTAGAGAATCAAGTTCATAGCACTTCAATGCCAAGACTGGTGGGAGGCATTGTGTGACTGCACAATGATTCTGTCAGCAAACACCAAGATGAATACTCTGTGGGTACGGCAAATGTTTGGTTGGTTAAAATCAAGTTAAAAACATAATTTGGGAGCACTTACTGCTCTGAGCTTAAAAGGGACTGTGGTGTCCTGGCTCTCACAAGAAACCTCCTTTCTGTTACCAAGAGACAAGGGAACAAGGGGAGAAACTTAGGGGGCTGAAGAATTACCTCTTTAAACCGCTTATCTCAGTAAGTGAATTCTCTTGTAAGGTTCTGCATGTCAGGAGTGCTAAATATTACTTAGCCAAAGATGGAAAGTGGAATTTTTAAGAGTTTCATGTTCTATGATTATACCTCTGCTAAAAATATATCATACACAAATGATATCTAGATGTTTTGCCATAGCAAAAACAATTAAAATGGCACTGGCTTTTAAGACACAGTTGATAGTCTTCTAATAGAGGATAAAGTAAAAAAAAAGTTTCACCCCTAATTTTTTAGGAATAAGTTGTTAAATTTAAGATAATATCATAAGTAAAATTTAAATGTATCACAAATAATAATTATTTTAAATTCTTATACATAAGAAGGCATAAATGTTTTATTGGAGTGATTTTAAAATCAAGGGTATTAAAACCTTTCTGTAAATAGGAGTATCATTTCTGCTATATGAAGCATAATTTTTCTAATTTGAGAATTAACATTTGAAAAAAGCATTACTAAACATAATTAAAATAAGTTGAAGTATTAATTATTAAATACTTGAACATTAGATATTAGTTTGAACATTTTATATAATATCAATCTGTAATATAATGTAATTTTATTTACAAAATGATTCTTAGTATTATACATAAAATAAGGTCAAAGTACAATAGTATACACATCATTAAAACACATTTTCTATACTTTCAAGTAATTCTTTGGATTGAAAATCTGTTCAAAGAATCACGACATTATATTTTAATACTTAATGTGTGATTCTCCTATTTCTTAATAGAAAAATTCTTTCTGTTCTCTCTTAGCCCATTGTTAGGAGCTAAAGCTTTGTTTCTCCCCCAAAATTCATATGTTGACATTTTGCCCATAATACAATGGTATTAGGAGGTGGGATCTTTGGAGGTAATTAGGTACTAAGTGTGAAATCCTCATTAGTAAGATGAGTGCCCTTCAAAGAGGAAATCAGAGAGTTTTTTCTTTCTGTGTTCTCCTCCATGTGAGGACACAACTAGAAGTCAGCCAAATGCAAAACAGGAAGAATGTTTTTACCTGCCACTGGATCTTTATCCTTTCAGTCACCAGAACTCTGAGAAATAAATTTCTGGGTTTTTAAGATATATTTTATTTTAAAATTACAATTGATGTACAATATTATATTACTTTCAGGTGTACAATTCTAAGATTACACATTTATGTTACTTACAAAAGTGATTACCCCAATAAATCTAGTACCCACTTGACACCATATGTAGTTATTAAGATATTATTGACTATATTTATTCTGCTGTACTATATATTTCAATGACTAATCTGTAATTATTAATTTGTATTTCTAAATCTCTTCACTTTTTTTAACCAACTGAAAAATATCAAAATATTCTCTGTATCTACAAGTGTTTCTGGTTTGTTTGTTTGATTTTTCTTTTTATATTTCACATATAAATGAAATCATTTGGCATTTGTCTTTCTCTGTCTGACTTATTTCACTTAGCACAGTTCCCTCAGGTTCATATATGTTGCTGCAGATGTCAGTATTTCATTTCTTTTTATGGCTAAATCATATTCCATTGGATATCTGTACCTCTTCTTTATCCATTCATCTATTGATGGACACTAGGGTTGCTTCCAAATATTGGCTATCCTATATAATAAAAGGCTCATATGCAAATAGACCAAACAGCAGAACAATTGAACAACCCATCACTATGATGTGTGCTGACCATCAGTGGATGCAGATGGAACTTGGAAGGCTTTGACAGCAGGCGGCAAAGCATGGAACACAGTGGGCGTTGGCTGCGGTGGATGGCAGAGCAGGTGACCAGGGGTGCCAGACCAAGGTGGGGTGCCGGATGCTGTCATCAGGGAGAGCCTCTGGTGGTTACTGAAAATTCTTTGCTCCTGCATGCTGCGGTTCCTCCTGGGGCTTCCACCTTCTGCCAGTGCCAGAGCTGCTGCTTGCACCCGCTGCTGGTGCCCGGTGCCGATCCTGATCGCTCAGCACCATCAGCAGGTGCGAGCTGTGGCTGCCAGCCCCTATTGCCCCTGAGGGTTTCCCCACCTCTCCCTGCTCCTGAGGAGGGATCGAGACAGCAGCCGCCACTTGCACCCACTGCTAGAACCAGCCCCAATTGCTCTGTGCCATCAGTGGGGTTGAGTGGGGCCAGCACCATCAACATGTGGGAGTGGCATTGGCAGGACCAGGGCTGCCAGTAGACAGGGGACTGGGGCCTTGGTGGGAGGGGCCAGGCAGGGGCATGGAGGATGGGCCAAGACCTGCCCCTGTGCCCGCTACAGGCTTGAGGCCCACAGTTCCTTTCAATGTGCACAAATTCATGCACTGGGCCCCTAGTTATAACTAATGTTGTAATAAACATATGGTTGTATATGTTTTTCAAATTTCTGTTGTTTAAGCAACTAGTCTATGATTTTTATTATAGCAGCTTGAACACCAACATAATAGAATTTACATTTATATAGTTTAATGCAGTAGAAAAAATTTGTTCTGCCTTCTATTATATTTTGAATATGGGCATATGAAATCTGATGTCATTTTTTCATTATATACAATCATGTCATATAAAAACTATTCTTTTAAGTCAATTTAAACACTATTTAAACCACTAATCAGGATTATGAAGTTGAACATTTCTTATACATATGGAAAGTTGCGGTTATATAATCCTATTTAATAAAGATGGAGTATGCTAATTGACCCTCATGCCATCACAAAGATAGTGCTGCCCACAGCCAATGAGGGAATAAATATGCTAATTGACTGCCCCGCCATCAAAGATGGCAGTGACCACAGCCACAAGATGGTGGGCCCTGTCCCCTCAGCCCCGCTGGGGCGGCCTTGCCATGTGCCTCCCTTCATAGCCCCCCAGTCCCCTCAACCCCCCAGCTGCCCAGGGCCGCCCGAGGCTTGCTCTGCTGGCAGTGGTAGCAGCAGAGGTGTGATGAGGGCATCCCCTTCCCCTGATGGCCGGGTCACCTCCTGCCCCTGAGGGTTCCCAGACTGTGAGTGGGGGCAGGCTGGGCTGAGGAACCCCCCTCCAGTGAATGAATATTTATGCCCCAGGCCTCTAGTTTTGAAATAAAAATTGTATGTTTGATGTATGTGCATGTGTTCCAGAATATTTTAATATAGCAAAAATTCTCAACCCTAGTCATAACTTACAATCATGTCGGGTTGGGGTCTTACTAAAAAAAAAAAAATTACCTTTGCTGGATATCCACCTCTGGAGAATTAATGGGAATTATCTAGAACTCAGAATAGGTATGATGTGCTACAACTCCAAAATATTTTATTGTCTAGTGAGGTTTAAAAACCACTTATCTAAGTATGAGCAGATAGTAGCACAGGATTTCTTAATAATTTCTGCTTCCTCTGGTAAGAAGAGGAAGTGAGGGATGGAAGAAGAAAAAGAAGAAGAAGAAGAAAAAGAAGAAGAAGAAGAAGAAGAAGAAGAAGAAGAAGAAGAAGAAGAAGAAGAAGAAGAAGAAGAAGAAGAGAAGAAGAAGAAGAAGAAGAAGAAGAAGAAGAAGAAGAAGAAGAAGAAGAAGGAGAAGGAGAAGAAGAAGAAGAAGAAAGGGGAGGAGGAGGAGGAGAGAGAAAATTTCTCTTTTTGGCAAAACACAGTTGTTCTTTGCCCTAATCAGGAAACAAATGTTGAGAGTGAGAGAAATTATTTGGGAGGCAAAATTGATTTTGTGTCTTTTCTTTCTGCCTATCATGGTGAACCTTATGACCTACCATTTTTAATATATTTTGGAAACTCTGAGGTGCTTTACACAATAAGCTTCCAAATTTGCGTTATATACTTTCCATTAGTATGAGCGCATTTAGATAAACTCTTCAAGTCTTTCTGCTGTTAGCCAGGAGAGTAATAAAGATTTGGCATCTGCAATAAACTGTGCTTGTCTTCACAGGGAGTACTAACATGTTTGTTTTAAGATATCGTAACAGTTGTTGAGCCATTTTATTTAATGTGAAATTTAAAGCTGTGTAATGCCAGGACAAAAGTACACAATCAGAAATATGCAAGTATTACATATGCAGCAATGATCCTGGATTAATTTTTTTTATAACCATGCTCCACATTCACTACTTTACTTAGAAGCTCTAGCAAGACTCATTGGCATTTGCATATACACTGTTCAAATTACTTTGTACTGAGTTTGAAAGGGTGAGAATTCAATTGATGAATCTATCAAAAATTCTATCTGTACCAACAATATATCTGATTATATTGTATCATTAAAACACAAAGTCCTGATAACTATTCTAACAAATTCTTCTTGTTCTTAGATGTAGGTGCAGTTACTGTTTTGACTTGACCCATCTTTGTTTTGAACACAATGTGTATACATTGTAGTCTCAAGAATAATGGCAACAGACCGGGCTGCCATTTTTCCCTTTCTCAATTACTTCATATGGTGCTCAGCCCATCCCTACAGGAAAACCTGATCGTGTTGACCTCATTTGAGAGAGACTTTGTAGACATTCAAGGTGGCAGGAATTCTGTAGGCCCTGCTCCTCAAACATATTTTGAGAAGCAGATCTGAGAAACAAAACAGGTAGACTGTGGTAGACATGGCGATGCACCTCCCAAATTGCCTTTTCAAGAAGCATTAGCTGTCGTGTGTGTGTGTGTGTGTGTGTGTGTGTGTGTGTGTGTGTGTGTGTGTGTGTCGAGGGGGTTGCTCACCAGACAGCCGCCAGGTTCTCCATCTTCTCTCATTAAACTACAACTAATGAGACAGAGGAGGGAGGGAGCTGACTTGAGATAGAGAGGAAAGTAAAACTGTAACTCTGCTTCGGAAAAATCCTTATTTATGGAAGAGACAAGATGCCAAAGCCTGTCCCAGATGGCCCATTAGAACAATTTTGAGCTTAAATGTCATTTCTATCGATAAGGAGAAGTTTTATGGTTGAATACATTGCAAATCTTGAAAACAAAAATAAAGCTATAATTGCAATCTAAATAGGCATGCAAACTTTTACTTAAAAGACTACTAAAATAAGTAATGCACTTGAAAAAATTTTAGCTGGTTGCAGGAGAACCAAGACTTCATACTTAATATATTTTAAAAGAATGGTGGGAAACAAAAATATAACTGTGCTCTACGTTATGAAGCACACATATTTATGACGATATATATATATATATATATTGTTCATATTGTAAGTTTTTTTTAAATATATTTCTTTATTGATTTCAGAGAGGAAGAGGGGAGAGAGAGATAGAAACATCAATGATGAAAGAGAATCATTGATCGGCTGCCTCCCGCACACTCCCCACTGGGGATTGAGCAGCAACCAGGCATGTGCGCCCCCAACCGGAATCGAACCTGGGACCCTTCAGTCTGCAGGCCGACGCTCTATCCACTGAGCCAAACCGGTTTCGGCTATGTGCCCCCCTTTCCTTCTGGGATTCCAGGGAAACATG
>NW_006299386.1:193952-197268 GCF_000327345.1 Myotis davidii | reverse complement strand
TATTTTATTGATTTTTTACAGAGAGGAAGGGAGAGAGATAGAGAGTCAGAAACATCAATGAGAGAGAGACATCGATCAGCCGCCTCCTGCACATCCCCCACTAGGGATGTGCCTCAACCCAGGTACATGCCCTTGACCGGAATCGAACCTGGGACCTTTCAGTCCGCAGGCCGACGCTCTATCCACTGAGCCAAACCGGTTTCGGCTCAATAATATATTTTAATACACTAAATTATATTGCAAGATTTTCTGAGTGACTTTGATATGCCTTGTAAGTTTTTGTGGTTGTTACCTTCTGTGCTAGATAGTGTTGTTTTAACATATTTCTGTTCAACATCCTGTGAGTTCACAGTCCAGCCATGGACTATGACACCCTCACTTTCCTGTCTCCTCAGGCTTCTCTGCTGCTCTCCCTGAAGTCTGTCTTGAAAAATTTGGAAGCTTGCTTAGACCTCATCACACTAGGTATGTCTCTCCATTAGTGAGAGCAGGAGTTGTCAGATGGAACTCAGTCTCTCCATATGCCACTGATACAAGTCTGAGATGTGCTGGATCCCCAGCAGAATTGAACTCCAAATACTCATATTAGTAATTTTTTCATTAGTACATTCTTTGGTGGCTCATGCCTCTTCATTGTGTCACTTTTGTATTCTCACTTGTAATTTCAGGTATCACCTCATAAATAAGTTACCTGCCCTAAATTCCTTGCCAGAGGATGTGTTTTCTAGGAAATTCTAACTAGGGCAAGATATTTTCTAATTTTTGTGCCACTGGCTCCTTTTCCTTCAGAATTCTGTTTAACTATCATGGTAAGCTGAATAATAGTCCCCTGAAGTTATCTGCACTCTGATTTCCAGAATCTGTGAATATATCACCTTACATAGTAAAATGGACTTTCCAGACATACTTAAGTTAAAATATTGAAATATTGCCCTGGATTATCCATGTGAGTCCAATGTAATTGTATGAATCTTAAAGTCAAAGAGAGAAAAGAATGGAAGCAGAAGTCAGAGAAGAGAGAAGATGGTACACTGATTGTTTGGAAGATGGAAGAAGAGACTGCAGAACAAAGAATAACATCCTATAGAGGTTGGAAAAGGCATGGAAACAGATTAACATCTACATCCCCCAGAAGAAATGTAGAATTGCTGATCCAATTTGGACTTCTGATTTCCAGAACTATATGATATTACTTTTGTGTTTATTATAATACTGAATTTGTGGTAATTTTTACAGCAGCAACAGGAAAGTAATACAAATATTACTACCTCAAAAGCTTTTCTGGATCTTTTTATGGAAAAATTCCCTCAGACAAATATGTGGAAAATATGATATGGTTTGGTTTTGTCATACAATATGTATTCCACATTCAGTGAAACATGGGATTTCATAAACCTTTTATTTATTTTATTATCTTATAGTTATATTAGAGGCCCAGTGCATGAAAATTCATGCACTGGAGGGGGTGTCCCTCAGCACGGTCTGCCCCCTCTCACAGTCCAGAAGCCCTCAGGGGCAGGAGGCAATCCAGCGATCAGGGGAAGGCAACACCCCATTACACCTCTGCTGCTGCCACTGCCGGCAGCACAAGCCTTGTCCGGTCCTGGTTACCTGTGCTTCAGGTGGCCCTGGGCGGCTTGACAGTTGCCATCTGAGGCTTGTCTGCACTTCAAGCCAGCCCTGAGTGGCTGGGGGTTTGAGGGGACTGGGGGACTCTGGAGGCAGGTGTGCCTTGTGCTTGCTGCCCCGATGGGGCTGAGGGAACTGGGGGGTTTGAGGGGACTGGGGGGCTCTAGAGGCAGGGGTGCCTTGTGCTTGCTGCCCCGATGGGGCTGAGGGAACTGGGCACCACCATCTTTGAGGGCAGGGCAGCAATTATCATATTCCCTTCTTATTGGCTGTGGGTGCCACCATCTTTGAGGGTGAGACAGTCAATTAGCATATTCCCTCCTTATTGGCTGTGGGTGCCAACATCTTTGAGGGTGGGAGAGTCAATTAGCATATTTTCTCCTTATTGGCTGTGGGCACTACCATCTTTGCCATGGTGTGAGCTCCAATTAGCATATTTCCTCTTTATTAGACAGGAATCTTACTCAATATTATGGGAAAAAAAATCTGTATTTCTTTCTCAAATTTATAAACTGACACTTAAAGGTTTTTTCCAAGATAGTATTTTACCACTAGCATTGAACTTTATCACAAATATTGTTTCCTTACTCTATTTCAGTGAAAAGACACATTTTTTAATTTCTCTGCTTTCTCAATGCACAAGGCTGGCATATGCTTTACAGTTCGGTGATGTGTGACTTGCCAGGCCCATAGCAATTTTGCACTCTGTTATTTAACTAAACTGTAGACTGTCATCTTCACAACAAATAAGATCTAAATATCTTCCTATTATAACTTTCATATTATAAGTCTCTACTCTCTCAACAAATAGGGCATTTATTTGACATGTTCTTTTAACTCCCAATGTGGATATAGCATCCTTGATCTCCTAAGTAAAAAGAAAACAAAACAAAAAAACAAAGACAGATACACCGATTAAAAAAATATACACAAAACCTGAAATACCCAAATAAGGCATCTAACCTCTACCTGTTCATCACCATCATGCTTCTACTATGCACAAATCTACCTACTTTACCCAAGTAGCAAAGGCTCAGAGTTGTGGGTCTTATTTATAGCACATAGCCTGCTATTTTATGGCTCTCTATTGAAAATTCAAGTGCCTCATTTTTTAAATGCACTTGGTGTATTTTCAATCTTCATAAATGATTTAAGATCTTGTGTAATTATATTTTACTAGAGGCCCAAAGCATGAAATTTATGCAAGGGGCTTGGCCCTTGTAGCCATGGAGGCTTGCCTTAGCCCTCACATCCCTGGCTTTGTCTAGAAGGTCTTCCGGAAAAAACATCCAGAAAGTTGTTCAGCTGTCCGGTCTAATTAGTATATTATGCTTTTATTATTATAGACTAGAGGCTCGGTGCACAAAAATTTGTGCACTCGGCAGGGAGGGGGGTCCCACAGCATGGCCTGTGCCCTCTCACAGTCTGGGACCCCTCAGGGGATGACCACCTGCTGGCTTAGGCCCGCACCCTGGGGGATTGGGCCTAAGATGGCAATCAGACATCCCTCTGGCAGCCTGGCAGCCCTTGGGGGATGTCCACTTGCCAGCGGGGAGCACACCTAAGCTGCAGTCAGACATCCTTAGCGCTGCTGAGGAGGCAGGAAAGGCTCCCACCACCACTGCTCTACTGGCAGCCATCAGCCTGGCTTGTGGCTGAGCAGAGCTCCCCCATGTGGGAGCGCACT
>NW_006299386.1:184626-193428 GCF_000327345.1 Myotis davidii | reverse complement strand
TATCTAAGAAGTATTTATTCTGGGCCAGCTTTAGCGTTGAGGCTTGGCTCCAGCTCTTAGGCCTCCGCTGCTGAAAGTAGGTTTGTGGCCTTTGCTTACAATGTTGCGATCCTGCTGGGTGAAGCCCCGCGGACTAAAGCTGGTTTCTGGGGTTTTGTTTCGCTTCTATTTGTTCCAAGCGTTCCAGCAAGGCAGGCGGGGAACGTTGGAGTCCTCCGTCACTGAAGCAAGAAAGCCTCATGTTCAGTTTAAGCTGCCTGGCTGCCGACCACCATCTTTGCTGGCAGTTAATTTGCATATCACCCTGATTAGCCAATGGGAAGGGTAGCGGTCATATGCCGATTACCATGTTTCTCTTTTATTAGATAGGACACTATTTTTATTTAGAAGGTGACATATCAATTTAGAGAACTGAAAAGGCAGAGAAATCAAGCCAGAAGAAGGAAGAAGAAAAGGCCTTTCTGAGGGAAGACACACCATATTCAATTTTTCTTAGGAAAATGTGAGTATATATTCATGACACAAAAGTAGGACAAAATCTAAGGAGAATAGAGAAGGGCAGGATTTGAAACAATTTGACAGACTCTAGCTAGAACTTGAACATTTTTTGAGATGGTCGTAAAAAGTCTGGGTTCTCTTATCATTTAAATGTGATGTCACCAACAACATAATCATGTTCTTAGTGATCACCATAATTATTGTGGGAAATATACTGTAGCCCAGGTGATCCCCTTTTAATGGCTACAAAAACACTGATTTTGTCACTTGCTTTCTTATAGAGAACAAAGTTGGTAATTTAAAATTTAAAACTCTTTTCCATGGAATCAATAATTTTATTTTTTTTCAATTTGGGTGAAAATAACCCATCCAAATATTTTAAATTATCTCCAGTTTATTTTTCATCATGAAGTGTTACTTAACCCAAACAGTGAAATCATATAAAATGTTATTTCTCAATTACACTGTTTCCCCTCTTACAGCTGTTGTGTGGCTACTTCCAGTATAGAATATTCCCTGCATATATTAATTTCTTTTTCTCTTTTAGACTACTTTTTCCTTAATAAAATCTTTTCTTTAGCCTTGGAGTTATATCACTTTTTTAATTATGGCTAGTAATTTTTCTTAGCAGGAAAAGTAAACTGATTTTTAATATTATGCTCATTATATTGCTCCTGCCCATCACATGAAATTGACCATAAATAAATTATAATCCATAAACCAGATTCTTTTTTCATTGAAAAGCTAACTATCTACATCTAATATGAGCACCCTAAAGAACACATAAGTAAATAGGTAGGACTCTAATAAATGTCTCCACCTAATGCTAGGATTTTGCCAAAGATGTGATAAACATAACAAGCAATATCTGGTTTAATACAGATAAATAATCAAAAGACAGTCAGCAAGTAATAGTCAACCCAGGGCTGAATATATTCTATGTAGATAGAGAGGTCAACATGAGTTGTTTGCTATGACACTTCAGTAGCTGTAATTACAGTGCCTGCAGCAGCAAAAACGCTAATATGAAGAGCAGCAATACGATTGGGAGGAGAGCCCAGCTGGTGTGGTTCAGTGGTTGAGCATAGACCTATGAACCAGGAGGTCACAGTTACATTCCCGGTCAGGGCACATGCCAGGGTCCAGGACTTGATCCCCCGGGGGGGAGGGGGCATGCAAGAGGCCGCAGATGGATGTTCTCCTCTCTCTATCCCTGTCCCTTTCCCTCTCTAAAAAAATTAATTTAAAAAACTACTTTAAAAAAAGATCAGGAGGAGAAAGATGATGTTGGAAAAGCAGGATGGGAATGAGTAGAAATTATAGCAACAGAGACATTGTTTGTAGTAATCTTAATAACCATAAAATGTGGGCACAAGTGGAATTCTAGCCAAAAGTCATAGCTGATTGCTCTTAATTAGTGTGGATACTACATGAGTAATTTCTATCATTCCTTTTATTGGCTTCCATTTTGTTTCATCAATCTGCGTCATTCAAAATATGTATTTCTAAGAACACTTGTACTGGACACTTGTAAATTCAGTCAGCGTTATTCTCAATGACAGCCTCAGTGGTTTTATTCAGGTTGGAAACAGTGACGCTTAAATGAGTGATTAAAACATATATCATAAGAAATATTGTAACAGGCTGAAGACATTTCTCACCTGTAAACTTAATTAATCCGAACCAGATTTGTCTTGTTAATACTGGTCATAGAATAAAATTGACTTAAAGAATGAAAGCAGCTGGTATTTTTGTTTGCCTAATGATAATTTTAGTGGAATGACTTACTAATGGAGTACTATGAAATTCTATAGCAACAAAACTTTGTTGGGTTAAGACAAAGTGAGACGGAGGTTTATGTAAATTATCTTTGTTTAGTTAAATAGACTATCTTTTCTTAGAAATGTTAGGTAACTAGGGGCATAGTATAATTTTTCTTTGCATTAATTGGATAAATATTATGGAAAGATGCCAGGTTAAATATTTAAGGAAGTAAACAGGTAGTATCCCAATTTTACAAGGTTCTTCCAAGAAATTATGCACTGTTGCTTATATTATTATTTCCAGACACAAAAGCCAAGCAAATATCAATATAGCAATCATGTAGTTTCTTTAATATTCATTATGGTCTAGCAAAATCCAATTTTATGTTTAGTTTTCTTTTAGTTGCCTGGAATTAATTTGAGAGTGCTACTCTTGCAATTTTCATATTGATTTTTATTACCAAAATAAAATGATATTTTTATGGTTGTTTATTCTTGCATTAGTTGCTAAAAATTACACCACTTTAATTAAATCTTTGTGTTAATGGGCTTAGTACTATTTCCCACCTCAATAAATCAGAACTACTAAATCTGTACAGTTTACTCAAACTGCAATCAATGATAATTTCTTTTTGGTTCAGCAATTTCATTTATTTGTGTATTGGAGGTTCAATTATTTGCAATTACAGTTTCACTATATTAAAATAAATGTGATATAACATCTAAATTATAACTTACAGAAGCTCAATTTTTATTATTTTATGTACTGGAGCCTATTTAGAAATAATCCTAGAGAAAAAAAAAAGATGTGTTTTTAATTCTAAAATTTGTGTATTTTTCCTGGACATTATCTATGCAAGTATACACATAAACACATCCATTGTCAACATAGACATTTGAAATGATAAAATAGCAAAATTCACAATCAAAAGTAGGAGTAATTTACAACCATCTAAGTGCTCTTCTGTAGCATAAGTACTGAAACATAGATGTTATTCTATTCTCCTTTCTTTCCAAATGATTATTTCTTAATGTTTTAGGTATCAAACAATACTGAAGTTGTGGGAGAGTAAGCAATTTTAGTTAAAGCCAATACATTTTCCGCTATTGTACAAGATTGAGTAATTGTCTGAACGAAGTCTGACCCTCACCTTTTGCGTTAATAAAATAAATCATTATTTTTGTCACATTTATTATCAACCAAAGAATGCTATACGTAAGTAAAAAATTTAAAATTCCAGATTTTTCTGAAACAATAAAAATGAAAAAAATAAAAGTAACAAAACCTTTGAGTGCGATATAGTGACTATTATAAAGACTGTATTGATATATTTCAACTTGTGTATTATTTATGTATATTATCTATGAGATGCAACTGACCCTGAATAGTTTGAATACTTTTATTTTAAACAATGAGGCATCTTTTCTTATAGATGGAGCGAAAAAGGTATGCTTTCAAATTAATGAAATCACTTTTGTTTATTTTTTTAATGTTTTCAATAGTCTGATTACTTTTTCAAGAAATCTTATTTGACTAAAAGATTTTTTCCATAAAGAGAAGGGTAACTTTTAAAATTATTTTCCTTTACATTCTCCCTGCGCTTCTTATATTTTTAAAGAAAAATTTTAAAAATTTCTTGAGATTTTAAAACAAGAATTTTGATATGGAAAATTAAATCAATTCTGAAATTAATATTTGAAAATATTTTAATATGCTCTTATTCTCTGAGCTGCCTTATAATATCTTCACAATTAAATCTTAAGCTTGTTATGTTATTCAAAAATTTGATCACTTTTTATATTTGCACAATGATTTACATCTGTAATCCTGTGATATTCCTGTTAATCATACAATAAATAGTGAACATATATGACTTTGAGCAATATAAATGTGAATTATAATATCTATGCCAATTATTTTTTTAACTTAGTATATCCCATGTTGAATTAAAAGTCAGGAAGTGCAAAATATATCTTAATCATGATTTTTTAAAATGGAATCATAACATTTGTGCCCTTTACTGGTCAACTGTAAGTTCACTGGTTAATAATAATTAATGTGCTTATTTTAAAGTTATAGATTGGAATCTAAGTGCAAATTAATGTGAAAAATATTTGTCATATTTATCTAACATTACAAAATATTCATGTAGGTTTCTTTTGTAGTCATTTTATGATACAAACTAATTTAGTGAGTTTTTAAAAGACGCTGGAAAATCTAATGTGGCATGGTGTGTGTGACTGTTATTCGTTTTTAGATGTAATATTTGTAGATCTCTAATATATTTAATTTATTAATCTTAATATTTTCAGAATAAATAAAATGTAATTTTTGTGTTATAAGGGGCATTTTTTAAATCCCTACACATTGTATAAATGCTCAACTTAGAGATAAGTTTATTTTATTTTGAAGAAAATCCCCATTAATAATTATTTAAGAGGTTATAATTACACTAGAAAATATTCAACAAGATAGCTAGGATGTAATACAAAGCATAAGTGAAGAATGCCCATGGTTACTTAAATTGCACTATTTTAGCAAAACAAAAGTATGCCAATAAGATATGAGGTTCCTATTCTATTTCCCTGCTAAGCATTTAGACTTGGAGGGGGAGGGGGGCTGAGGGGGACAGAAAAAGGAATAAGTTGGATTTAGCATTATTATAGATGTGAACCACATCTCTAGGAGATAATACCCTGTTATTTTTCTGGAATGACAATGAGGACATTCACCTTAAGAGCCTCCCTTTGATGCAGTCTTTAAAATCACAAGTGAGGGAAGTGCTAGGAATAAAATGGAACCCCAGGTGATGTTTTGGTTCTTAAGCTCTAGTGCTTCAAATAGAAAAGTGAGTTAACAGATGAAAAACAGAATATGTATGAAGTCTGTGAGAAACTGTTCAAATATTTAATTGGTCTGTTTATATCTTATTAATAACAACACAGAAATGAACAGAGTTTAAATAATTACCAGTTAGTAAATCATTAGCATTTGTGTGTTATTATGTTAAATTTGCGTTGTTGTTTTTTTAGGGTGAATAAACTTTTTTTTCTTTATTGAGAATTTACCAGTGAACATACTTGTTTAAAATACTTTTAATCACACCTGCTTTAGACTGTTTATTTTTTAATCCATTAAGCCTTTTCATCTAGAGTAATACTCAACTATGAGGGGGTATTTTGTTTCTCTTTTCCTCACTATATAAGCTATTATAGCCCCTGCAGCTAATAAGGGCCACAGGTTCACATGGCTTCCTGAAAATTCCTCATAGTCAATGACCTGTTAAGTGTAGTGGTTTGTGGGGAATATCAGTTTGACTTTTTTAGCACAACTGTTAAAGAGCTAATAAAATTGATAGTGTGTTACTATGTTACTGGAGTTTAGAAATTATTAAAGTATGTATACTTGTAAACTGATAATTTTAGTGAGTATTTCTTTTCTGTGAGATAGTAATCTACACCAATAAAAGAGAAAGGTGCAAATTGACCACGCCTTCATGATGCCCACCAGACAATCAGGAGTGAGTATACAAATTAACCCAACAAAGATAGTGGGTTAATTTGCATATGCAGGTGCTGAGTGGCCAGGGGCAGGGCAGGACGCTGCAGGTGTTCCACACTGCTCCAGTCACTCTGGGTCTCTGGGCAGCGTGGGAAGGCAGAAAGGTGGCTCTGGGCTGGAGCTAAGGCAGAAAGGTGGCTCCAGCCAGAGTGAAGGCAGTGCCGGCAGCCAGGGAAAGGAAGGCCCATTCTTGCATGAATCTTCATGCACCGGGCTTCTAGTGATATATAATACAACAGATATGTATCTTGCATTTGGAGCACTTGCATGGCCATGCCTATTCTGGCCAATGACCTGCTCCCAGGTGTGACTGATAGTAATTATCTTTCCTAGTCACTGAGCATGCCTATAATATCTGGCCTTCCCTTAGTTCCTTCCCTGTTAATTAATAGCTGGACTGAATATAACAGTGTCACTAGGGCACATATTGAAAAGGATGGTATGATGTTAATAATATTTGTAGCAAGATTCATAGTTTTGTTAGTGGTAAGAATATTAGAGTATGAATATTTATAAAAATGTTATTTTGAGGTATACTAGTTTGAGCACTGATTATTCTAGTGAGCTCTTATACTCATTCAAATTTCTCACATGCTGGTTCTATTTACTAAATGTTATCTGGGCTCACAAGTTCTAATGAATTTTTCATTGTGAAGTGATGATATGGTTTTCTTATGACACTCAAAAACCATCCATCATTAAATACATTTTAAAAACGGATTCCCTTCAGTTCCTGATCACCTGAAGCTGACCTACTCATTTGACAACTTGTCATTTGACTTTATTGAAGTAAAGCAAATAATGCATCACTTTGCTTTTAGATTTCTTCCTATTATGGTAACTTAAGTTGTAATTTCTCATTTACATACAGTAACAGCTTAATTAGATTTATATCTCAGTTTCTCCTGGGAAATCCTTCCTGCATACAAAACTGCATTTTGGGCTTATTCTTGTTGATACTGTTTATTTGCAAACATATATCTATTTATTATTCATTGAAAAATTGCCTGTTCATATTTTTGCATATTCTCATCTTTTAAGCTAAGAGAGTCTTTGCAAATCATTTAAATATGTTTAAGATTCTGTCACTTTTCCAATTAAAAAATGCTGTTAGCTTACCTAAAAGATGCCACAAGATTAGTTATGAATATAATTTTTCTCACTTCTGCATTTGAATAGTCTGCTTTATAAATGAATATAACTAGCAGTGAAAACTACTTTGACAATCAGAGAATACATGCACTGTATAACTAAGATCAAAGTCTTTTTATTAGTACCGTGCTTGGGAGTCCATGATTTTCAGATTTTAATTTAGAACATTAATGTAGAAAAATAAAAAAGGTGATTTTTAAAAAGGTAAAAGGTGAAAAAATATGAAAATGAGAATGATTGCAGGACATTGAAAAAGGCATGATTAGAGATTCTTAAATTTAACAAACTACATTTTGGAGTTATATTACTCTTTTTTTAAATGGGAATTTCAGTGTCAATGAATACCTACTCCTTAGATATAATTTTAATTAAAATTAAATTATTTTGTAATCTTTAAAACCAAAAATCTATTAAATTTCAAATATGTAACTAGAGTAAAAAACAGAATTTTCCTCTGTTTATATAGACATTTATTAATCTCTTACCTTGGGTAGATATGACTCATTCAAGTACTGTGCTAGAGGCAAGAAATACTTCATAGAGCAATAGTTCCAAAAATATGTAGCACACAGCTTAGATTATACAGAAATAGCTCACCCTCTTATGCTATCTGTACTTTCAATTCTTGTTTCAAAATATCCTGTGGACATCTGAACCACTACTTTTCAATAAAAGCTTATTCATGAGTTGAGACTATTTTTTTTTATCCTAGATAATCATTCACAATCTTCAGATCAATTTAGGCTTCTGATTAGATGATTACTTATTCATTATAAGTTTTTCCCCATATGCCAAAATACTGGGAATTCTAACAATCCTACATCCATTTCCCCAAGTTAAGCTTTTGTCTACTACTAGAAAGCAAAGTAAGCCACATTAGTTATTAGCTTTAAAACCAATTCTTATAGTTAGGGTAATGATCCCCGAGCATGTGTTTGATCTATTGCCACTTCAGAAAATGATATTGAAAACATTAAGACAGTAGAAAAAATATAATATAGTACTTTAGAAAACCACAATTATTTAGAAAAAATAACATATTAAATTTGAACTGCTAAGTCTCCTATTCATAGGTCATTTGCTTACTTATCTAATTTTCTATAACCCACTCTTGTAAAACTAACAGTGTTATACACCACCTTGCAGAGGATTGTGGAACTGAAATGAAACAATATACAGGTTGTGTCTTTATCCTAAATCAAGGGTCTTTCTGATTATTGATGTTGAAGGAAAACTTGTTCTTCACTCTGCTACATGAAGCCACTCCCAATAAACTGATTGTTCCCAAACCCTTGTTTTAAGTTCTGTTTTTGGAATAACCAACTAAGGAAAGATATGAAAACTAGTTTTGGTCATGATTTTTAGTATTTTTAGGACATCCAAAGTAGAAATACTATATAGTTTATTCAGTAACTTCTGGAAGTAGACATGAATGAAAATCTTCCTAGGGAGAGAGACACTTAACCAGAGAAAGTCTCCAAGGGACTGGTCTTGATGAAATATATCAAGGTAGTTGGAGGAGAATGAGCTGGCAACAGGTGCAGAGAGTGGCTAAGGAAACTGAGACCAACTCCAAATGAGGGGGAAAGTTTAGTGAAGCAAGCCCAGGACATTTTTGTGTTGCCAATGGCTAAATAAAATAATGACTAAAAAAAAAAATCCTTTGTTTTTGAGAGTCATGAAAGTCATTTTCACTAACATCATAGGCAGAAGATCCCAGAGTTGCTTTATGGAAGATAAAAACAATGAAGACCACCTTGTAAGTAACTGATTTATGAGTGGAGAACCTATTAATTCAGTGCCCAAATTAATTAAAAAAAAAAATTC
>NW_006299386.1:181332-184589 GCF_000327345.1 Myotis davidii | reverse complement strand
ATTTATTTATTTATTTATTTATTTATTATATTCAGAAGAATGTATCTATATTTATCCTCAGAACTTACCAACAAAGAGTTATTTGGGTACTCAAACATGTATTAATACTTCAAATTGAAAGGCAGAATTTTATTTTGTTGAAATATTACTACAAAAATCCATCATGCACTTATGCACTTAAATATAAAAAGTAATATATTTTTTGGTATGCTGAATTTTGTCCTAGGCCACATATTAAGCACTAAATTCAATCATCTTGTATCTAAAACTGATTATTAAATATTTTTATTTATGTAAAAATATCATTATAATAAAATAAAATTATTGATGAAAATAAAAAGTCCTATGGATTAGTGAATGATAAAAGATGTAGTGCAGTCATTAAGAACACATGCTTGAAATGAGACTGCCAAATTTGAATTCTTTGCTCACCTTTTCTTGTATTTGTGTTCTTAGGCGAGTTATGTCATCTGCCTATGCCATAGTACTTTAATCTAAAAAGTGGATATATTACAAAAATTGCTTTATAGGATTAGCAAGGTGTTGAATGACCTAACCTATGTAAGCACTTAAAACATGATTGGGCACTAACCAGGCTGGCTCAGTGGATAGAGCATCAGCCTGCAGACTCAAAGGCCCCAGGTTTGATTCCAGTCAAGGGCATATACCTTGGTGTGGGCATATCCCCAGTGGGAGGTGTGTAGGAGGCAACTGATTGATGTTTCTCTCTCAACGATGTTTCTAACTCTCTATCCCTCTCCCTTCCTCTGTGTAAAAAAACAATAAAATGTATTTTAAAAAAGATGATTGGTAGGTAGTAAACACTCATAAATATTAAATATTTTATTAAGTGCTTATGTATACTCAAGTAAGTATAATATTCTCTTTAAAGCTACTGAGTTTACTGAAGTTTATAGAATTTAAATAATTGGCTATTGTGCCTAGCGTACACACACAAGAGAATTATGCACATCAAAAACACTAGCTTTTACCTTGAATACAGTGAGTTTTGTAGCCTAAAAGTCAATGAGTTTTCCTCGCCTTCTACTAGTACTTTAGTCACATTAGTGGTTTCATTAATACACAGCAACTTCAGATATATTATTTCTGGGAAAGGATATTAAAAACACACAAAGACATCTTTATATTATTTTGTTAATGTGGCACTCAGCCTCCATTCTCTCTGAAAACAGACATTTGAGAAATTAGTAATGTGTCTTCTCTCATCCTTTTATTTTACAAACTAGAGGCCTTTTGCATGGATTTGTGCACCAGTGGGGTCCCTTGGCCTGGCCTGCAGGAATTGGGCTGCAACTGGCTCTCCGACACCCCCCAAGGGGTCCCGGATTGCAAGAGGGCGGTTCTCAGGTGACACCCCCCAGAATCAGGTTCCCTCCTTTCTGGTTCCCCAGGTGTGTCACCCGAGAATCGCAGCTACCAAATGACCAAAACTTGGCACCTCCTGCATTGAGCATCTGGCCCCTGATGGTCAGTAAGCGTCATAGCTACCAGTTGGGTGGTTAAACGGTTGGCCAGTCGTCTGGTCACTTAGACTTTTATATAGAGAGATTAGAGGACCGGTGCACAAAATTTGTGCATGGGTATGGTCCCTAGGCCTGGCTGGACGTGCCTCTGGCCACCACCCATCTCCAGTTTCCCTATCGCCATCTGGTGATCAGTGCCTGATGGCCAGGGGAAGGGACAGAGAGGTTGGCTGCTCCCACCTACTTGCTGCCCCACCACCACCACCACCACAGGTTGCCCTCTGTGTGTGGAGCAACCGGTGGGGCAGAGGCCTTGGTCTGGCTCCACCCATATCCCCGGCCACCCACCCCCAGTTCCCTGTTCACCATCAGGTGATCAGAGCCTGCTGGCTGGGGAAAGGGACTGAGAGGTGATCAGTGTACCTTAGAGTGACTAGTCTAGTGGTCATTCTGGCTGTTCCACTGTTAGGGCCAATTTGCATATTAATCTTTTATTATAAAGAATGAGGCTTGTTGCACGGGTGGGGGCTGACTGGCCTGCCATGATGGGGACCCTGGATCAGGGCGGTGGGGGGTCTCCGCTGGTGGGCGGGGCCGGCCAGGGCGAGAGGATGCAGGTGGTTTGTAGGTTGGCCATGCAACTGATTGGGGTGGGGGTCCCTGTGGACAGGCAGGGCCTGGCTGGGGCAAGGGGCAGTGATCATCCTCGTCTCTGGTCATTCTGGTCGTTCCTCTGTTTTGGTTGCTGGGCTTTTATTATATAGGATGTTTATTGCAGGGTTACTTTTAAAAGAGATGAATAGACACATTACAGAAGGGTATAAGAAAATGGAAGACCATTTTCATTTGCAGTGCAATAGAATATTGTAGGTAGAAATTGACATGAGAGTCACCTTGTTTTTCCATGCTTAGTTTACATGCTGCCTGTACCACTTGTTAACTTTGGCTCTTCTTTTCCTATATTCACACCATACATGTCTCTGTTCACTTCCATACATAGAGCTTGCCACAAATGCCTGTGACAAGTGGCTATCATCTTCCCTGGGTACAGACAAATTATTCATAGTAGATGTCAGTGAATAATAAAGCAATGTTGAACATTAGAGTATGATTCCGTGCAGCAAGTAATAATTTGCTCATGATTTTATCATAACATGCCGATACCATTTTTCCATATCTCGCATTGTAAATCCATTGATAAATTAAGTTAAACAGTGTTATATTTATTTAAAGAAAAATGTTTCTTAGAACTACTTCTGATTCATTATTTCCCTAGAAAAGTGTATCTCCAGAAAATAAATAAGAAACGTAGCCTTCTCCATGATCAATTCTAGCTGCACAATTTGAATACAAAATGCAGAATGTAAAAAGGAGTCAAACATTTTATTATTAAAGCTGAAGAAACCTGGTGCACCTACATTCAAACTTTACAAAAATGAATTAGACCAAATATAATAATTCTTACTTCTTCATTCTTTTTAAAATATGTCATTAATTTCAAGTAAAAAAGAAGATAAATAAATTTACCTTACTGACTAAAATTCAGTACATTTGTGCGTCATCAAAAAACTACAGAAATGGGTTTTTAGACTATATATCCATAGCTTTCTCTTAAACATTACCCACATTTTATGGAGTGCTATACACATTCCTGATGTAGTTAAGAGAAACAAAAATAGCCCATGCAAACTTATCTTCTTTGTTATTATAAATAATATCAATAATAATCACAAGTTGCAAAGAAGTTTTAGATTCTCAATAAAGAAATAATGG
>NW_006299386.1:176977-181302 GCF_000327345.1 Myotis davidii | reverse complement strand
TGTTTTCCAGTATAGAGATGAGTTTCTTAATGCAATATTTACATGTTTGACATTTTCAGATGTGTTAAAAAAATTACCAAACAAAGCACAAACTAGGAATCTGTGTATATTGTGAGAATGAATACATAATGTGTATGAAGGAGGTATATGTGCTCATTATTGGTCACACATTTGAAAATTACTAAGTTTTTCACTCTGTCTTCTCTTTTCATGAAGGAACGACTTTGACCAAACAAGATCACAATTCTACTTATGGGTACATATGTAAAGTAATTTAAATCAGGATCTTGAAGAGATACCTAGCTGTATAATGACATACAGCTACATTAAATTGCACTGTAAATTTTTAAAAAACACATGAAATCATAAAATAAAACAAGGTGTCAGTTTGAGCACTATTTTCCAAGTTTGATTATAATTAAAATAATTCTATAATATAATAGATAATCCATAGAAGATAATGGTTTATCTTCTCTCTCTCTGTCTCTCTTTTTATGAACAATTTCTTGAATCTCAATTATTCATTTTGTAACTATAAAATATCAGTCTTTGTAAGACACAATGTCCAAAGCCCATCTCATTCCACAAAGTGTGCATTATCTATTTTTACATTTTTACACTTATTTATTTTCTCAATTTTTGTTATTTATTTATTTATTTTATAGTCTATCTAAAGTTTTACATATGACCACCCCTCCCAGCCCCCAGCCATGACCACCCAGGGCAAGCCCCCACTGCCCCAGTATCTAATATGCATGCATACAAGTCCTTTGGTTGCTCTCTAACTCCCCCTCCCCTACCATTTGACTCTGGATCTATTTTTGTTCATCAGTTTATGCTGATCATTATATCCCACATATGTTGAGTGAGATCATGTGATAACTTATCTTTCTCCAGCTGGTTTATTTCACTTACCATAATGCTCTCCAGATCTACCCATGCCGTTGCCAATGGTAAGCATTCTTTTTCATAGTAGCGTAGTATCTTGTTGTGTCGATGTACCACGGTTTTCTAACCCACTCAGCATTTGGGCTGTTTCCAAATCTTAGATATTGAAAATTGTGTTGTTATGAATATAGGGGTGCATATATTCTTCCTGATTGGTGTGTTGATTTCTTGGGATACTTTCCTAGAAGTGGGATTACGGGGTCAAATGGAAGTTCCATTTTTAGTATTTTGAGGAAACTCCATACTTTTTTCCACAGCAGCTACACCAGTCCGGATTCCCACCAGCAGTGTACGAGGGTTCCCTTTTCTTCACTTCCTCACTGGCACATTTTGTTTGATTTGTTGATGGTAGCCATTCCGACAGGTGTGACACGATACCTCATTTTCATTTTTATTTGCATCTCTCAGATGATTAGTGACTCTGAGCATTTTTTCATTGATCTCTTCGCTCTCTGTATGTCCACTTGGGACAAGTGTCTATTTAGGTCATTGGCCCATTTTTTAATTGGATTGTTTGTGTTTCTTTTTTTAACTTGTGTTTCCTATATATTGTGGAGCTTAACCCCTTATCAGATGTATCATTGAGAAATATGTTCTCCCATGTAATAGACTCCCTTGTTTTGCTAATGATTCCTTTTGCTTGCAAAAGCTTTTTATTTTCATGTAGTCCCACTTGTTTATTTTTTCCTTAGTTTCCATTGTCCTAGGACAGAGATGGCGAACCTTGTGAACTTGGCGTGTCAGCATTTTGAGAAACCCTAACTTAACTCTGGTGCCGTGTCACATATAGAAATTTTTTTATATTTGGTGCCAGTACCAGGCAGTTTTGAGAACAGTGGTAATATAGCTTGATATCTGGTATTGTGATCCCTCTGACTTTGTTCTTCTTTCTCAGGATTGCTGTGGCTATTCGTGGTCTTTTTTTATTACTTTCCCATTTTAATACCTAGGTTTTATAGATTTTTCTTTCATTTGCTTACTTCAAAAAAGGGGGTTAGTGATATTTTGTAGTTCCATCTGACAAATGGTGCTTTGTAGTGAAAATATATTTTTCTTTCATATTAAAAGAGGTTTCTGAGGTGATTTCTCAATTGACATTGAGGTGACAATATCTAAGGAAACATTGCTTGTTACAAATAATAATGGACAGGCATTAAATTCTAACATCATAATAAACAAGATATGTGAGTTTTAGGGAGTGATTTCTTACATTCATATATTGGGTCAGGAGTCATGCATGAGTTTTTTACTTGTTTGCATGTTTGCAATGTTAGCAAATACCTGTACTTGATATTTTGTGGATGTACTGTTATTGGTGTTTGTCCCACAACTTCCATTTGACTCAAAGAGACCGGCAACCACATAAATAAGACTAAGAACAGAATAACCTCTGAAGCCAATTTTTATTAAAGTTGAAAAAATAAGTAAATGCACAAAGCACAAATAAATATATCATATAAATGCTTTACAGGTCAAGAAACATAACATCATTACCATCCCAGAATACTTACTGAAATATCTCCTAGTCACTACTCCTTCTCTTCTTCTTAGGGTAACCATTACACTGGCATCTGACACCACAGATTGGTTTGACAAATTTTCTATTTTATATAAATGAAATATGTAATTTATATTATTTGTCTTGCTTGACTAACTTAACTTCCTATGAGATTCATCCATATAATTGAGGTACATTAATTTGTTAATATTGCTCTAAGGTATTCCATGTATGGATATGTACTATTTATAAGTGCATTCTACTGAAGTTGAGAATTATGAGCTTCAGGATATTACATTATGACTAATGTTATGTTAGTATATAAATCTCTTAGATTAAATATGCATTAATTTCTAAAGGGTACATTCCCATCAGCAATGTATGTGGATTCCTCAATATGTTATTAATTTGCATTTGTATGAAGACTAAAAGAGGAGAGCATCTTTCAAATGCATATGCTAGTAGTCCATTTGGATATCTTTTTTTGCAGTGTTGCTCTGTCACTAACTAGAACAAGTAGTTCAAGGGCTATCAGATGGTCAATGGGCCACATTTTAAGTAGAAGTGTTCTAGGGATATTACCTCAAAGCTAGACTCTCTTCTCTTTTTTCTTCTCCCTCAGGTATTGACTCTCATTCTTCACTGCTATGTAATTTCTCAGATTTTTTTTTTAGTAGTAGTCTGCCAACTTTTACTAATTGTTCTCAGGAGGAATGTTAGTAAAATTTATGTAAATCTCCTATACTAGAAAATGTATATCAAATTCACTTTTCAAGGGTGTGAAGTATTTTTATTATTTCTAAAATTAATTATTTATTATCTATGTATCTAAAATTTTTACTTGTCAACTTGGTTGAGTTGTCAGGGAAGAAAAATATCTTAGATGTTATTATTACATTTTTATCTCTAAATTGTAGAATTCTGTACCTAATATCACGCCTGTTATGTTAGTGAAATAGAAAATAGTAATTTTTTCCCATATTTTAAAATTTGTAATTTTTGTTACTTATAAAAAGATAGAATTAAATCGAATTTTAACTTATTAAGATGCAGTTTTCTTTTATATTAGCATAAATTTCAATGTTTTTATAACTCCAACACCTGGAAAAGTTAATGAGGTTAGGAAGAAAATATTGATTACTATTGGACTGGAATTTTATTTGGTAAATTAGCTATGACAGCAAACCATATTTTGTGCTAGCAAAAAGTCTCAGTCTAATCAAATATTGTGATAATGTTAGTGTTTAGATACTGGTGTCTAGGAGTCCATTTACATGGTAGAGAGAAATATGTTCTTTTTCTTTCACTGAATATTATTTTTAAAAATGTAATAGGGGGAGAAACAAGATGGCAGCATAGGTAAACACTGGAAATTACTGCCTCACACTACTTCAAAAATACAACTAAAAGACAAAACGGACATCATCCAGAACCACAAGGAGTGTGGCTGAGTGGAAATTCTACAACTAGAAGAAAAGAGAAAAGCACACTGAGACTCAGAGGAGGTGCACTGTGGAAGTAAAGTGCAGAGGTATGGAGGTGCACGTGGAAAGGGCTGGCAACTGAGGACGTGTCTGTCTTTTTCAATCGGGAGGGAGTCTCAAGCTCCTGGCTGCTCTGAACTCAGTTCCGGGCAAATCTCTGGGGACCCAGAAACATACGGGGAGAAACTGGACTGTCTGGCAGTGGTCAGAACTCCAGGGCGGCTTTCTCTCAGAGGTGCTGGTGGAGATTACTGGAACACTGAGACACGGGACCTCTTAGGGTAGGACTGAGGAGTAGCTATAGCTGTTTGCTTCACCTTATTGATCCCCTGAGACCCAGCCCCACCCAAGCTGCTAGCAGAGGCTTTTGGATATGACAGGCCCTGCCCTCTGCT
>NW_006299386.1:169783-175540 GCF_000327345.1 Myotis davidii | reverse complement strand
ACTGACTATTCTTGGTGGGGAGGGGTGTGGGGGGGTGTGGGAAGAGACTGGACAACAATCGTACACCTATGGATGAGGACATTGTGGGGGGTAAGGGCAGAGGGTGGGGTGGGAACCGGGTGGAGGGGAGTTATGGAGGGAAAAAAGAGGAACAACTGTAATAATCTGGACAATAAAGATTTAATTAAAAAATAAAAATATGTAATAGGGTAAATAGTTTTCACAATATCCTTGGGTTCTTAAGAATTCTGTGTCAGCTAAATCTATTGAAAAATCAGATAGCTGATTTTCCAAAGTTTACTCAAATGGACCAGGTAAATTTTGCATATTATAAACCTACAGTATCGATTACTAGCTTTTTAAGTGTGCAAATATTGAATGCATGTGTTTTTATATCAACTGTATTTCTTTTAAGATTCCTATTTTTTTATTTTTATTTACATAATATTCTATTAGAAGAAAGTCAATAGCTAGAGATAGGTCATTAACATATCCAAAATAATTAAGAAGCTAATAGATTTATATAGGCTACATTCCTCAAGAACCAACTGTATGTTGAAATAACTTTTGCCAAGAAAATATTCTAAATAATCCTTATGCCTTCTGTAATTAATGAAGTTAATTAAAACCCTCTTATCTAGTTTGGGCCAGTTTTCAATCACATTGGATTTAAAAGAGCCTTCTCCTACAATCAAACACTTTATAGTATCAGACCTAAGCATCTTGTGTGTAAAATACCTGGGAACAACCTTTGGGAATTATATCTGGTCAATATGCAATCTTTGTAGCACCATGAGAAAGGTTCTTCCTCAGCAGTGAACTGGTGAGGTGAATAATTTAAGTGAGAAGTGACATTGCTGGAGGCCAAATTGCTGAAATATTTCTCGATTAGAATTATAAGAACATGAGAGATTTTTGGAAAGAGAATAAAGGTCATTTGGTCCATCAAGGCATATCCTTTTCAATACTCTATTTCCCCAAGGATAGCATCTAATTGTTTCTTGAATGACATTTCTGCATTTTGCTTCAACAACTTTGCCTTCAGGCTCTTCTAAGCATTTATTATTATCCACATGAAAAGGTGCTTTCTGAAATATGTGCTGAATTTATTTTTTAATTTCCATTTATGTCTTCCTGTCCTGTAATCTGTGTTGAAATGGAAATAATAATTTGGCTTGACATTATCTGTGGCAGTTAAGACTTTATATGCTTCAAATCAGATAGCTCCAACCCTGTCCTTAATATCATAGGTCCAGATTTATAGTTCTAACAACCAGCACTGCATAGCAAGCAGTGGTAAGGGTCCCAGTAAGAATATTTAATGATTCAAAAATTCAAATTTCCTTAGCATATGTTTTTTCTTAGCAAAATAGAGACTGGACCTTATAATTGAAGTGTAAATTAATTCATTGATTTGTATTCCCTGTCACTTGTATATGTGCATATTTATATGTACAAGTATGTATAGATGCTAACATTCCCTGTCACTTTGTATATATGCATATTTATATATGCATGTTTAGATGCTAATATACACATACACATATATACATATGTTGTGTGTATGCAAGTATATGGTACACATGTATTTATATAAGTGTATGGCACACCCATTTTTATAAGCACATGGATATATATTATAAATATGTATATATTATATATACTATATATATCATATATATTATAAATATATTATATACATACACACATGAATTTGTGCATAGGTGGGGTCCCTCAGCCTAATGGGAAGGGAACGCAGGAGGTTCGCTGGGCACGCCCCACCACCAACTGGGGGAGTATCACGGGAGGTTGGCCAAACAGGGGAGGTTGGCTGTGGGAGCACACTGACCACGAGGGGGCAGCTCTTATGTTGAGCTTCTGCCTCCTGGTGGTCAGTGAGCATCATAGCAGTCATTCCGGTCGTTTTGTTCGTTCAGTTGTAATGGTTGCTTAGGCTTTTATGTATAAAGATATCCAGATATTTTCTACAAAAAAGGGTAATGAGAAAAACAACTAGTTTAATGCTATCTAAATAAACATTTTATTCTGTATTTTATCCCAAGATCAAGTAGTGTTTTTATTGTTCTTAACTAAATATCCACAATAGTAAATTACAAAATTAAAACTTCCACAAACTTAAAGTAAAAAATAAAATATATCATATTTTGAATTAAATGTAGACATTATAGTAAAAACTATTTTAGAGACACAAAGAAGTCTGAAAACTCACATTTAGTGAGTTTTCAAGTAGTAAGTAATACCCTTTTTTTTTGTTTTTGTTTTGGAAATGTAAGAAGAGGGAATTGTTGCTTATCCAATATACTTATCGCATCTTAACATTAACCAAATTTTAAACAATCAACCATTTTCTTGCAAAGATAGTATTTGGCTTATTAGTTAGGCCAAGAATTATAATCAAATCCCCATTGGAATCACTGTTAGATCTGGAGTGAGCAGTAATCTAGGTTAAGCCAATTACTTAAACTAATCTTCTCTTGACATTGCACTGGCCACAGTGATTGATATCAGTTGATCCAATAAAATATGTCATAAAATCAAGATTTTGTTCTGACTTGTGAAAAACAATTATTCATTTTCTTTAGCTATGAAGGAGGATGTATGCTGCTTGTCACTATTGACAGCGTATTGCCACTGATGAAGGGAACCAGACCAGCTCAGGCAAATGTGAGTGACACAGAGACTCTCTGAGTGGGAATTGGAACCCTGAATCCCAATCTAAATTTTCATCTTTCAGTTGCATAACCAGTAAAACTTTACATTGTCTAAACCAGGTTAGTTTGGGTTTTGTTAACTACAAATGAAAGCATTCAAGTTGATAATATAAATTTTATTTTTAAATTAAACTATACCATGTTTCCCTGCCTAGATTTTACTTAATATTTGTGTATTTCATATCTTTGTGAATCTGGATTTTTCCAATTGTCATCATACCACCCCATAAACTATTTCTAAAATCACCAATCATTAGGAATAACTAACATGCTCTGCTACCAATACACATATGCACACATACAACACACACACACAAATCACACACTAGAATTGAAGTAGATAGACTAGGCATGCAATGAACATGGTCTTATTGTCTGGTCCTGGCAGATTATTGACCTCAAAAAGAGCTGGTAGAAACATCAATTTGAACTTAGCTAATCTTTAATCATACAGATGGTTAATATTAAACCAGGTAGCCCAAATAAAGTTATCCATGTAATTGACCACTCTTTTGGAATAACTGAAATAGAATGTCGGGTTATACTTCTCACTTAAGTATGTGTTCCTTCTGAAAAAGAACAAAAGTAAAGAAAAACATTTATTTTTTTATTATCAGGGTTCTTGTCTTTAGTTTTTATTGTCACCAGTGTAGGAGAAGCTTGACTATGATCATAAGAGATACTTTAATCACAAAGCAAGAGGAAAGTTATGACACATCTTCTTTTTCTCTTTTATCACAAGAGCAGCAGGACTCTCCCTTTATTATGAGCAAAGAGAATCTCTTTTCCCATCTCTTCTTTGAAACAACTTTTGAATAAGAGGGTCACAAAGTTTAAGAAGGAAGAATATAATTCTGAGAATATTCTTATAAAATTCTAGGCCTATTTTCTAAGTTGAAAAAGTTTTTAAGTCTTCGACTTGTTTTCCAACTTTTTAAAAACCTCCTAATGCCTTAATCTCCAATAGCAAGTCATTAAAAAATAAAAATAGAAAAAAACAGTAACATAAATTAATCACTCCTGGAATTTCTTGAGTTCAATAAAAACACTCTAAGGGGACTTGGATGATGAAGGAAGACATTATAGAACCTTAAAGTATACATACGTATAATGTAAACTAATGGAGGATGTCAGACTAAGAAGAGGTGCTCTTGAAATTTAGTCAACAGTCTTTAGTCTGAAATGACAAGCAAAATTGACTTCCTAGTGGATAAACTAACCATTAAAATTCATATTGTGCTATACACACAATACAAGTACCTAACTTTCACTAATTTCGTGTTGCCCTTTGATACAGAGCATCAGTGATTTTTTTAAACTAACAAAAAATAAGTAGCAATCTGATTTATGTGAGTACATGGTCAAACTTATATACTACATCTTTTCATGACAAATCACACTAATTTTCTAAATTATTTTAATAAGGATAAAGAACTCTGAATTCAGTATATTTGTATCATGCCAATTACTCTAACACATAATTACATTGATGTTCCACTTTCAAATATTTTAAAATACATTTTTGCTATAGAAATAAAGCACAGAGTAGAAATAAACATGCACACCTCTAAAGGTTTAAATATTACCTATATTTTCAGGCACTTTTCAATGCCTAGCAATTTCATATAGTTAATAGAATATTGCAAGAAAGGCACTGTATTTACTAATATGTTTGAAAAAGCCAAAAATCATGGGTAATTAGAGAATTATATAAACCCCTGCCTTTAAAAATTAAATCTACAGAGTCAGTTTACATTATTTGAAGTAGATGAAGATAATATCTGCTCTTTAGGTGTTAATTATTTCAGCACATCTATAAATTCTGTAGTTATAATAAAGTATAAAGATGACTGCTATAACATAATGTTCATGCTCACCACATACCACAGTTATTCTAATAAATGACACCAGATTTCTAAAGCAAATAATTATCTGTGAGTAAATTGCATGTTGGCTTGACAGTGCCTCCCACAGAAGCTGGCATATCCCTCTCCAATCTCTTTCTTCTCCCCGGTCTATCCCTTTTCAACAAACACATTTAACAGCTGTGGATACAAACAAGGCATATTTGGCAAAAGTAGGAGCCAGATGCCAAAGTCTGAATGTATGTTCTATTCAAAGCAGCAGGGCCTGTTGCTAACTCCTTGGCATCACCTCTGTTGGCTATCTTTTTTGATCTTCTGCTGGCAAGGTTAACAGAGGCGCATCTGGAGATATCGCCAGGGCCATGCAGCTGTGGCCTGGTCTTGGCTACCTTATGAAATCGAAATTGAAACCATTTTGAGATGGTTTCCTATTTCTAAGAATGTGTTGGTAGAAAATAATTTTCAATATTATATAAATATTACCAGTGCTTATTGAAAATAAAATCCCCAAATATAAGAAGGTCAAAATTTTGCCTGACAGCAAAACACTGCTTTCTGAAATGGTTAAAGCACATCATTTTATAGAAAGTTTGGACAAGTGTAAGGTAGAAATTAACATTAGAATCTGTATTTAGTTGCCTAAGTGGAGGATTAGCAGCTTTCCTTAGCTCAGATTTTCTTTGCCTATGGCCAGCTTGCATGTATAGAGTTTATTTGGAGGTTGATTCCAGAGAGCAGAAGAGAGAAGCAGAATAGTGAGGTGGGTGTGTTGGTAGAGAAATAGGGAAGGTGGGAGATTCAGTAATAAGTTAGACAACACCTGATTTAGTGTTGGATCCCACAATCATTTCTGAAGGACCCTTCCGAAATATATTTTTACCAGAATTTCACATCTGAGGGAGAAAAAGGAAAGCATTGTTTTGTATTCTCCAGTGACCAAAATTTATTTTTCATTCTCCCCTGCATCTTCCAGGTTGTGGATGTGAGAGTATTTTCCAGAGTCCTATGTTCTGTACATTTTATGAAATAAGAGAACAAAGCAGTGTTTTACATAAATATGGCCTTGCATCATGGCAAATCATAATCAAAAGAAAAGTGGGTGCATTCTGGAGGTGGAGCATTTGAAGTGCTTAAGAATTTGAAGTGCTAAATAAGCAGGA
>NW_006299386.1:154364-169772 GCF_000327345.1 Myotis davidii | reverse complement strand
AATGAAAACGCAGTTACTAGTATTTTGTTTTGTTTTGTTTTAAACTGCTTCTATTTGATGGTCATTTGGAAAAAACATAGGACCCAAAAATTACACAGAAATAATTATTGATAAAAGTGTTTCCCTAAAGATACTATTAATCAAGACATATTTAGAATACCTTAATTTATTGAAGAGTATATATCAAGAGTTCCTCTTAACTTTTTTAAAAAGTAGGAGCATGTTTTATTCTATATAATAAAAGGCTAATATGCAAATTGTCCACTTGGGTGGGAGTTCAACTGACCAGGAGCTCAACCAGTCACTACCACATGCATTGAAGCTGCCAACTAGCCCAATCTAGGACCCGATCGGCCCCCTCCACCCTGACTGGGGCAGGGCTGGCCAACCAACTGCCTATAGTCCCTCTCCTCTAACCAGCCCCCCGATAGGCCTCAATAGGCCATGCTGAGAGACCCTACCCATGCACAAATTTACGCACCAGGCCTCTAGATTTTTTTATAAATATGTTTTAATTGATTTCAGAGAGGAAGGGAGAGGGAGAGATAGAAACATCAATAATGAGAGAGAATCATTGATCAGCTGCCTCCTGCACACCCCCTAGAAGGGATCAAGACCATAACCCCAGCATGTGCTCTGACCAAGAATCAAACTGTGACCTCCTGGTTCATAGGTCAATGCTCAACCACTGAGCCATGCTGGCCAGGCTTAACTTTTTAGATATAACATCATATTATTTCTCAAAATAGTGCTATAAATAGTATTCTTATCATTATTGTTCCATTTTGTAGTTGAGAAAACTAAGACACAGAAAAATCAGGTAATTTTCTTAGCAACATTCACATAGAGAGGCCCCAAAGTAGAATTTGACCTTTTCCTGGATGATACATAAAGTTCAGTCTCTGTTAGCAGAGGCCTTTAACCAGTAGTGACATCAAGATGTGTTCCTTATAGATGAAATGCCCTGTTCATTTAACTGGAGAAGTGGTGGGCCAGAGCAAATCCCTAATGCTGCCTATAGGTGGAACTCACTTTCCCTCTTTCCTTTGCTCTGGTTACCTTCATGTATTGTCTCCTCGCTCCTCCTCCCAGCCTCCCTCTGCACTTATCCACTTACCAGCACATAGTCACTTTCTCATGGTTTTCAAACAAATACTTTGAAAATAAATCATAGCAAAACCAATCAGATAGTTAAAAACAAGACAACAAAATAAATATAAAATATTCATTTGTTTTTATATTATGGATGTAGTAATCTTGCTTCCCTTCGAAGGAATGTTGGGTACTAGTGACTCACAGGAAAAGGAAGAGTGAAGAAATAGACAAAAATAAAGGAATTACATTATCAATATTTCTATCTGCCATAATTTTATATGTAGAAGGATAACGCATCTCTACAAGCTGTATCTTTAGAGTTTTGTTAAATTTATGTTTGAAAGATAAGTACAAAAGTGACTTAAATGTGCATTTGCTTAGAATAGATAATGTGATTTATCTAGTGGGTGGCATGTAGTACAAAGTAAATTAAGGAGGGTATTTATGGAGGTATATGGAAGAGGGCAGTTGCTTTGAGTTCAAGAGGAAGAAAAATTTGCATTTAATAGGCAGAGGGGAATCAATCTAGATTCTCAAAGAGGAGTGAGAGAGTATACAGTATTTGAAAAATAAATTCCTACCAGTTATGTTAGGATTTGGTGTGAACTGAAAAAGTAAATGATGAAAATAAGAAGAACAAGATAGGTAATGTCTAAAAAAGTCAAATATGAATTGATAAGGAGCCCAGAGGAGTTATCAAAGACATAATTGGCAAGATTTATTAAAGGGAGAACTTATGAGATATATGAATACACATGATTCTATGTCAAATATTACTGAGTCAAATTTAGAGTTATAGAAATACTAGGTAGAAGTGAAAATTTCAGATAAAACTCTATGATGCACATTACTTTTAATATTTTATTATTTTGAATGTACATTGCTATAACTCAATCCATTTTGGATTTGTGAATAAATTAGTAAGTGAATAAAAAACTATTGAGTAAAAAAAGGTGAATGACTTTTAGAATACAGGAGAATATGTTGTATATTATGTAAGCTGAGAAAAAAATACTATAAGTGGCTGATCTCAGTAAAAAAATAAATATGAAAAGAATTTGAGAGAATAATGTTGATCATAACATAAGCCCTCAGTTATTTTTTCAAGCTAATGGTTAAAGATAAATAAGTAACAGTGAAAGAGACCATATGTAGCCAAAATAGAATAGGGGAATCAGAGAACATGTTATTAATATAGAAAAGAATAGCAGCATTGACATATAATCATGCAGAAAGCATCCAAAAATTATGGAAAAAAACATTTTTGCGGGCAGTATCTTGATGTAGTCATTCCAGGGATACAGAAAGATGGAGCACCGGAATACAGAAGATGGAGTAAGTGTACTGACAAATGCAATGGAATGCTGTAGCAAGTTTATTTTATTATAATATAGAAAAGGTATTTTACCTGATTCATCTTCAAATCTCCCAAAATGCATTTCAGAGATACTTGAATAAAACAGTTAAAGCAAAATGCTTTTACTGAAACATTGTAAAGTGAGCAAAATAAATGAAACAACTAGTTGTGCTTTTAAGATATGACCATAAAACATTAAAATATTGTGAAACAAAAATATACCTCAATAAGATTAATATATTAAAATATATAACCATTAATATGCTAAGGAATGATAGAAGTTTGACAGATAAAGCATGTAAATTCCCTTAGTTGTGAACTTTGAAAATTTGACTTTCAAGCCAATTAAGATAAGATATATATTCATAATTGTAGCCAGGTAACATGAGTACATGATGCATCTCAATAGAGTTTTATCTAGTAAAAAAGGTTAATAATGAGGCTGCTATTCTGCCTCCTATGTGAGCAAAAAATAGCTTTGGTGTTCTATGACATTTTTTATTGTTGTTCAGTTAGAACTGAAAATATAATGACTCCAGACCTCTAAGAAGTGTTATTGAGAAGGCTGGAGGTATTATTTTAACACTTTAGGTAACTAATAAATATGTATTTTCTATATTTATTTTCAGGATAATTAATATACTACTAATGGCTAAAATGTGTTGTCATTTCTACTTTGCAATCATGAAGGAATTAGTTTGAAGATGAAACTACATTTTATTGATGATAAAGTTAATTTAATATAAAACTTAAAGATGTTATTACATGTAAATTACATCAACCAACAATTATCTTAATATGATTAAAATTTTACTTTGTTATGTATGTAGGTACTACACTTAAGAAGTGTGGCAGTCAGAAAAAGTTTATGCATTAAATGCCTTATTTAAGATTTGAACTATAATCACAAAATGCTCTTTTTATTTTAAAATGTAAAGTTATTTGAACATAAACACACAGATGAGCAATATCTACTGGTTGAGCAGGTTTTTACATCTTAATGATAATGTTGTAGGTCATTGCAAGCAATATTTTGGCAATTTTAAAGTAAAAATCTTTTCCATTATGAGTACTAAATGGTCAAGAACTAAACACAAAGGGAAGGGGGAAAAAAAAGAGCAGCAGATGGGGAGGATGTGAAGCTAACCATATTTAAGGAGCTGAAACTAATTATAAAGGTACCACTGCAAGCTATTCCACAGCAGACCTAAAATGGAGAGTAAAAGCTTAACAATAAAACGCCATGGCTGAGAGCTCTGAAGGCCTGTGGAACGGCAAGAAACAAGAGTGTAATGTTAGCACCTTAATAAGCAATGCATGAGCAATTCAATGCAAGACTGTTTCTGTTTTTGGAAGCTAGATTGAGCACTGTATAAAATGGAAAACAGTTGGGCAATTCTATTAATCTGTGCACTAACCACATGTTCAGATAGCTTCTGTGGCTGATAATTGGCAATGGGTTAAAAATGGAAGATCATTACATGTTAAGGATTTAGAAAATGTAATGGTGTGTTCCCCCAGGGAAAGGAAAAGATGAACCTGTGGAAAAACTAAGGATTGCTGAACAAGAAACAAATCATTGCCTCACTTTTATTATTAATTTACTGTGGTAGACTTCAGATTTGTATTAAAAAATTAAAGTTTCAAATATATAGTTGTGAACTTTGCAAGATACTTTGAAGTAAAGAAAATATTCTTCATCTAATGAATACCTCAAAAACACAAACCAAATAATTTCATTTGTTACCTTTGAGGTAAAAGAGTTTATATATTGCTTGTGTTTTCAAATATGTATAATGTGACTTGGTTTCAATATGTTTTCTAACATATTTTTGAGAATTACCTGGTAACTTACTGGTATATGATGATTTCAGTTATACAGTATGGATGAATTCATTGTTTAACATATTCTTTGTAAAGAAGTAAAACAACAAAATGTTTTTCTTTGTGAATTATTTGAAATAATTTTATCACATTTAATATAACAGAATTCACTTTAACTTTTAAGTAGTAAAAATTACCCCAAAGCCATACATTATTCAAATTGGTTGCACATCAGATGACTTTTAGCATATTTTAAGCTATTTAATATAATGCTATACATTCATATTCACCTACATAGAGTGAACATTTATATATGGAAATAAAACAATGTAATTGAAATAAATATTGGGGAATGTCAATTAGCAAAACATGTTTGACTTCTTTGACTTAATGCATACTAAAACTACAATATGTTAAGTAATGATCCTCTTGCAGTGGAAAACTTGTGTGTATATGAAGATTAAAAACCCTGGGTTTACCTGAACACTAATTTTATATTGAGAACAAAAGTAAATTAATCACAAATAAATGTCAAACTTAAACCTGGAACTTGGTCGATATTTTTAGGTTAATCAGGAAGTGCACATTATTTATAGAGTCTAGATTGTAATGAGAATAAACTGATCACTATCATATAAGTGAATATTGATATATATGAACATCTATGTTTTTAAAACCTGTTGAACATTGCCTATGATCTACAAAACATTTCTTGCTTTCAATAAATTGTTTATAAAAAATAGAAATCAAATTACACACTGATATATATATATATCCTGAAAGGTCATGAATAATATTTATCTTTACCTTATTAATCCAATCACCATTAATATTATTCATTAAGAAAAATGTATGCAAATACAGTAGAGTTTTATTTATAATCTTTCCATTCCCTAAGTAGATAAGAATGTTAATTATTCATCTTGGTTCTGTTAGTAAATATACCTCTCTTAGTAAATTCTACCTCTGGGAATTTAGATAGTCCTTTTTTTTTTCTTTATTGATTAAGGTATTACATATGTGTCCTTATTCCCACATTGCCCCCAACACCACTCCCATTCATGTCCTCATCCCCCTGGTGTCTGTGTCCATTTGGGCCTCACTTTTCTTATGAGATTAGATTTTTCAAATATTTGTGAAATATAGACAAAATGATTAACCAACTATACTGGAGACAAGTGCTTCAATTTTAAAGGGGCACTATATAGCATTATAGGAATTTTTTAAAATATATTTTTATTGATTTCAGAGAATCATTGATTGGCTGCCTCCTTCTGGGGATTGAGCCTGAAATGCAGGTATGTGCCCTGACCGGGAATCGAACCATGACCTCCTGGTTTATAAGTTGATGATCCTCAATCACTGGTTTATAAGTCGATGATCCTCAATCACTGAGCCACTCCAGATGGGCATAAATGAGATAAAGTTATTTTTAGTCAAATACCCCTCAGGAAAAGAGGAACAAGTAGCTAGAAGTAAGACTTTGGGAAGTCACTCTGTGTAGAGGCCCATAAGATCCCTGAATGAGCACAGTAAGATAACATCACTAGCCTGCTCAGCTACTTCTAAGAAAGTTGGCTTTTGATAGCTATGAGACATTTGTTTGGTAGTATACAGGTTTCGGTCTACAATATATTTGCTCAGAACAACATACTAGAGGCTGAGTACTTCTACTAAAAGCTCTCTTTTTCCTTCCTTTTATCCTCATAGTGCTTAGATTGTCTTCTCTATAGAGTAAATAAATACTTAATGAATGTCACTTAAACAGTCACAGCTCATTATTAGTGTTCTTGGGTGTACAGATATTTTCTAAGTGTTGAAAATTTAATAAATGTGTTAACTTCCTCACATATTTGTGAAAGCATCCACAATTGCCATCAAACCTTCAGACACCTAGAAGGCCCAACCCTGTGCTGATATCTTATCAAATGATCAGATAAACTGATGCTTCTCTGAGGGGCTAGGCAGCCTCAGTATATTTCAGATTCTACTCTCCCACCTCAAAGTCATACCTTGAGTTAAGGGGGAGAATCAAAGCTTCATGGGGTTGTAAGTAATTTCAGACTCTGATTCCCAGACCAAATCCTATCATGTCTTGTTCCCTTGTTCTCCTTTGTAAAAGTGTCAAAAATAATTGCTCATTTATCAGTGCTAATTCCTATACTATTCTGCATATTGCTTTGAAATACTAGTGCAAACTATATACTTGTCTGTCCCTAAGAAGCTATGTTTTTGTTTTCACAATGATTGTGAAGGGGAGGTGCTACTGGTATTAAATGGTCTGAGTTTTGAAATCATAGGTATAATCTGACTTTCTAGCGACCTCTGATATTCAAGATATTCATTAACCTGGACATATCTTTCACATATACATATAAGGAACTTCATATGTTTTCAATATTATGTATCTTTTTCCAGGATTTTAACCATGGAATTCAAAGGTAGGCTACACTTTTTAAAATATAGAATTCTACCAAATTGTCACCATATTGAAAAGTTGGGTCCTCAATGGCCTCTCATGGTATTTGAATTGTGAGTACAGCATACTAGCAATCTGCATTTTTACCCCATTCAGGGTGGTTCTAAGTAGAAATGCAAGTTCCTGATTATGTTATTACTAGAGCCCAGGTACACAAGATTTGTGAACTCGGTGGGGGGGAGGGGGTCCCTCAGCCCAGCCTGCACCCTATCACAGTCCAGGAGCCCTTGGGGGATGTCAGACAGGTGGCTTAAGCACTACCCCTGTGGGAGTGCACTAACCACACCAGGGAGCAGCTCCTGCATTGAGCATCTGCCTCCTGGTGGTCAGTGTGCATCATAGTGACTGGTCATTCCATCCTTTGGTCAATTTGCATATTACTCTTTTATTATATAGGATTATTATATAGGATATCTTACAATAGAGTGACAACTGATCATATATTTTCTTTTGTTTATCTATATTATGTTCAGAATATTGCGTTAATTTTAAAATATATATATTTTATTGATTTTTTACAGAGAGGAAGGGAGAGGGATAGAGAGTTAGAAATATTGATAAGAGAGAAACATTAATCAGCTGCTTCCTGCACACCCCCTACTGGGGATGTGCTCACAACCAAGGTACATGCCCTTGACTGGAATCGAGCCTGGGACCCTTCAGTCCTCAGGCCGACACTCTATCCACTGAGCCAAACCAGTTAGGGCTGCATTAATTTTTAAAAGTGTATTTTAAGTTGTTTACATGTTGTTCTATGAATTCCATTTCACAATATTAAAGTGATGATACATGATATCTCTTATAAAATCGGAGTTTGATACTAATATGAGACCAGGGAAACATTTCCCTGAATTTGTCTTATTCCCATTTCTCCCCAGTGTCCAAACCATTCCAGTAAGTAAATTCCCCTTCTGTCACTCCAAAATATGTTTGCTCAAATTCACATTTAGCTGCTCCTGGATATGCTTCTTATTTTGCAACCCTCTTAAGTAGAGATTAATGTCTTCCTCTCATATTCCATGTACCAAATGGCATAAAGAATATAGGTAAGCCCTGTTTCACATCATTGCTTGTCATTTTTCTTACCTTACAGTATAGTCCATGTGAAGTGAAGGCCATCTGAGTTCATTGTATTTTATCCCCTCATGTTATTATCACTTAGTGGAATTAACTGATAAATTTGTTTCCTGGCTCAGCTTATCTTTCTTCTCTACTATTATTTTCATTATCATTGATTATTTAAACCATCTATCAATGATCCAATTAAATTTCTAATATTCCAGTTTTTGTGTTTTGTTTTGTTTTGTTTTTTACTTTGTTATTCAGGACAATGACATTTCTTTGACAAAATAATAAGTCCCAAAACACATGTCCATATTTACACCTTATCATTACCAACAAATGTCCAAAATTATTTATTTTAAATATTTACTCTTTTATCCATAATAAGAAATAGCTCAAATAGCTATCAATTGGTAAATAGGTAGGCCAAACAAGATATATTCATATAATGGCATCTTATTTGACAATTAAAAGCAACAAAGTACTGATATGTGCTATAACATGGATGAATTTCAAAGCATTATTAAAGTTGCTAAGTTAAAGTGATCTGGTTTTCAAGTTGCTAACTTCTTAAAATTTACAAATTAATGTCAGATCCAATAAACATCATTTTGTGATATTTCATTTATATAAAAAGTTCAAAAACAGTGAATCTTAAATATGAAGCATGTATTATTGGTTTTACCTGGAGATGGTGGTAGGAATGAAGATTAACTTCAGAGGGACAGGTGGAATCTTATTGGGGTTATAGGAATGTTCTAAAACTGGGTTGTGGTGACAGTCACATAAATTGGTAAATTCACTAAAAACATAGAATTGTATACCTAAAATGGGTAATTTGTGTTATGGAAATTGTTCTTTGCCAGCCTTGTATGCCCCTTCCTTCTTAAACCAGTATAGAGCCAATTGTCACTCTTTATAGCTGACTACCATTATCCCTCTCCTCTCTGATGTATGAATCTGCCTTCTAAAGCTACTGAAGGCAATCACACAAAATATTGTTTTTCAAAATTATGATAAAAATATCAAATAGTTATCACCACTGCCAGATAATCATAGCACACTTCTTTAGTAAAATCACTTTTTGAATATTAGTTTTATAACATCTCCTGTTTAGTCATGTCTCCTCCGAGCCTACACCCCCATCACCTAGTCATTTCACTCACCTCCCTCTAACTTCCTGTAACACACTAGGCTTTCACTTCCAGCAGTATAATAAATATTTGTACCAATCTAATGAACACACCTCTTTATTTATATCCTAGCTTTCATCCCATATGAGCAAGAAAGGAAAAATAAAACAAAAAATCAATCAAACAAAAATACCTGTACCTTGTATGTGTATCAGTTTCTCCTTCAGCACCACTTTCTTCCCTTCTACAGAATCATTACCACATTATTCTTCTAATATTACCATATTTATATAACATTTGTTAGTGATCATCACTCACCTAAAAAAAATTCTGTAATCCCACATATTCATTGGTACTCAGTCTCTTCTCTCTGTTCCTCTCCCAGGGCCTCAAAAAGCTGTGCTTGCCTATTTCATTGCCTAATGTTCCTTCAGGACACTATAATTTGGCTACCAGTACCTCTACCATTAAAACAAACTGCTCTATTAAGATCAATATTAGCCCATTTTTTTCATCAAAATTAATGGTTGATTTTCTGTCTTCTTATTTAGCTTAGCAGCAGAATTTGAGATCATTGGAAATTCCCTACTCCATGCAACTCTGCATTTGACTTTCAGAACACCACCTGCACTTCACTTTACTCTTATGTCCTCAATGCTCCCATTAAAACTCTAGTGCTGGGTCTGCCGATTCTTCCCCCATTATCTCCAAAGTTTTTGATCCCATAGTTTTAAAGTTGAAAAATAACTACTATTTTGAATATTGACCTTCAAAAATTAAATTGCTAGGGTACTTTTTAAAATATATTATTTAGAATTTAAATGCCATACATTTAATATTTACCATCATTCCTTGAAAAACTGCATCATTAAGCTCTTCTTTACAAGTAAAGGTAATTAAATATTCATCTTCTTGAGCTTATAAATCTGTCTTACTTCCTCAACAAAATTTTGTTCAAATATAACATATTCCTTATGTTAGAAAGTATTTTATTGATTATCCTATTAAAATCCTTAGCCACAAAATACCTAGATAAACTTAAAAATCATTTTTGAACATTTAGGTTATCATGAATTCCTATATATTTTTTTTATTGTTTAAAGTATTACAAATAGTAGTATATATGTCTCCTTTTTTTTTTCTTTTCCCAATTGACCAATTAGGAAAATTATTAGTTCAGAGTTCATCAGCATAATATTACTTTAATATGAAATTTTGAAGAGTAAGGAAGAATGTTGTATTTAAAATTCACTTCTTGCCGAAACCAGTTTGACTCAGTGGATAGAGCGTCGGCCTGAGGACTGAAAGGTCCCAGGTTCGATTCCGGTCAAGGGCATGGACCTGGGTTGCGGGCACATCCCCAGTAGGATATGTGCAGGAGGCGGCTGATCGATGTTTCTCTCTCATCGATGTTTCTAACTCTCTATCTCTCTCCCTTCCTCTCTGTAAAAAATCAATAAAATATATTTAAAAAAATAAAATAAAATTCACTTCTTAATTAGATTAATGTATGTCTATAAAAAATTGGAGCATCTATCCATAGATTAATTTTACTTATGATCCAGTGATACAGGATTTTATTTCTGTTTCATTTTTTATAGATTAAAACATGGGAACATTTTACGTCATTACAAAGTAATGGTGCTCTGGCTGGCTGGCTAATTGGTTGGAGTGTTATCCATACATCAGAAGGTTTCAGGTTTGATTTCTGATCAGGGCACATAACTAGGTTTTGAATTCGATCCCCATTTGGGGCCTGTATAGGAGGTGGCTGATAGAAGTTTCTCTTTCACATTTCTCTCTCTCTCTCTCTCTCTCTCTCTCTCTCTCTCTCTCTCTCTCTCTCATCAATAAAAGCATATCTTCTGATGAGGATTTTTTTAAAGTACATTGGAATTTAGGAGTTTTTAATAGGGCATTCAAAACTTTGAACTTCTTGAGAATTATATAACAAAGCCACATTGTGACCAACATGAAAAATAACTTTCAATTATTTTTGGTTAACAATGCAATTAATCTTTGTTGAAATTAAAGGATTGAAAATAAAATAAATCACAAAATTTGAAATAAATCACACTTAAAAACCCAATCATTTAAATCATTTGCTTTCATAGTTCCTGGGAAGTATACAAACAAGGCTTTCCTTAGACTCATAAAGTGACTATCAATTTCATCTGTCACCCTATCATTTATAGGGACATTTTTAAGCTGTTTGTGAAAATTAAAATATTTTTAATTTATAAACGTCTTTAATAAATCATGTTGATGAAAATACTTTTATCTTTTCATGTGTGTTCCATATATTTTGGCTAAGCTCAGAAATATAGATTTAGCTCTTTCAAACTATGGAAAGTATCTGGCATATAGCTTAATTTGCAAAAACTGTCCATGCAATTAGACTTATTTTTGCTATTTTCCCCTTTGAAGCCTATCTGTCAGGGTCTCCTTAGGGAAGACATGACATAAATATGCAACTACATTTCTAGATTTCTACTCTTCAGTTTCCTTCTTTTACATTCTACCTGATAACTGTTTTATTTTCTTATCTTGTACCATTACAAGACAGGTGAGAATGTTAACTTCCAATTTAATAGAAACTTTCTTACAGCCCCTGGTGGAGAAATTACTCCCTTCATTACCAATAAGACCTCTTAAACCAGTAGAGCTCAGATTCAGGGTCATTCTTCTTAAACCAGCAAAGCCTCTGAAACCTGCAGAATCCAGATTTTCAGGTCAGAAAATAAGCATTTTTCAAGTAGTTTTTGGTTGTAATAGTGATATATAGCACCACTAATTCTACTCCTTAGTTTCTGGACTCATGTATTCTGGCTCTGGGAGAAACAGCATTATACTTTATCCACTGGTTGGAAGAATATTGGACTGAAACCCCAATTCTTAAGGCTATGCTCATATTCAGTGTAGAAACTGAATACTGACTGGGCTATTGAATAAATCTTTGACATAGTTGTTACTATGGAAAGGGTCCAGTGAAATGGTTATGCACTAGTGACGCATCCAGAAGTCACAAATTATGAGAGTATTTCTACTGTACAGCATTGGCCACTGCTGCTGTCAGGAAAGGCACCCAGCAATGGTGGTAGCCCTCACAGATCTACTGATAAAGGACCACATTATTGAGCTCCTGCTTCACCTACACTCCCACCACCATGGCCACTTTGTTCATAAATTCATAGCTACATATCACATGCTAATTTGTATCCTCTGAAAATTTTTATGCTGAAGTCATAACTCCTCCTGACCCTAAGAATGTGACTTTATTTGGCGACTCATGGCCTGGTGCACGTATTTGTGCACATTGAAAGGAAATTAATTAAAAGAAATATTTTAATATTGCTATTCGCCCTTTCTCTATAATAGAAGTGTCAGAGATGAAAGAAAATTAGTAAAATGTATATGAAAATAATATATAAATTTATTAATAAATAAATAATAACAACATGATGTAACAGCAAAGACATGATATAAAAACAACATTGATAAAAACGACTGATAAATTGATTAAACTTATTCCAATATCTCCCTGTATACCACCTTAAGAGTAAAAACACTTTCAGAGTGCTTGACTAATTTCCCTGGTGATGAAGTATTTACAACTTTAACTTTAACATCACATGCTCTTCAAATCCGAGAGAAACCAACATATAACTTACCATGTCTGAAAACGAGTTCAGGTAGGAATGATCCTACTTTGTCTAGAGTTTGTCCTTGTAATTTATTAACAGTTATAGCAAATGCTGGCATCACGGGAAACTGTCTTCAAATTAATTTAAGTGGGAGGCCAGTGTCAGACGAGGACAAACCAATTCTTGGAATCAGAACAAACTCTCCTTCGGCAGATCCTGTTAATACTTCCGCTTTGATTATGTTAGATCACAATCTTTTGATAATAAATCTAGTACCATTACAGACCTCATTTACTATTAATATTTCTCAGTAGCATGATGATTGCACCTAATTTCAATTTTAATTTATGACATGACGTTCCTGAAGGAGTAAAAAAAAGCTCCCTGTATACCACATTAAGAGTAAAAACACTTTCAGAGTGCTTGACTAATTTCCCTGGTGATGAAGTATTTACAACTTTAACTTTAACATCACATGCTCTTCAAATCCGAGAGAAAGCAACATATAACTTACCATGTCTGAAAACGAGTTCAGGTAGGAATGATCCTACTTTGTCTAGAGTTTGTCCTTGTAATTTATTAACAGTTATAGCAAATGCTGGCATCACGGGAAACTGTCTTCAAATTAATTTAAGTGGGAGGCCAGTGTCAGACGAGGACAAACCAATTCTTGGAATCAGAACAAACTCTCCTTCGGCAGATCCTGTTAATACTTCCGCTTTGATTATGTTAGATCACAATCTTTTGATAATAAATCTAGTACCATTACAGACCTCATTTACTATTAATATTTCTCAGTAGCATGATGATTGCACCTAATTTCAATTTTAATTTATGACATGACGTTCCTGAAGGAGTAACACTACTAAGAATTTTGATGGGAAATTTTTCCTTTTTGGCATCATCTGTGGAATTGATGGAATCATCATACAAATATGTGTGAAAATCTCCATTGAGTATATCCAAAATTTCTCCATTTAATTTCTGAACGTGCTCATTTGTTGGACAAAGAATCGCACATTTAGATATATATTTTAATATTATCTATAGATATACTATTTCCAAAGGTAGCTTCAATAATAGATCCGTTACAAATAATTTCACAGGGGATTTCAATAATATCCATTCCTAAATGAAAACTGCTTTCAAGTTTGCCATCTCCAAGTTTTACTAACCATTTCCTATAAGCAGAATCCTCTGATCTCATATTTGTTTTAAGAGACAACTGTCTGAAACATTCCCAAACACCACAGTACCTTAAACTCGTTTGTCCCATGGCTGATTGCATAGCATGCAGCACAACACTGAGACATTGTGGAAAATCCCCTCTGAGAAGAACTTTCTCATCAAGTGCAACATTCAGATTGGAACTAGTGAGAGCTTTACACGTATAGTGCATGCGCAAGTCAACGTTTATTTTTAAATTCTCAGTGAGCATCATATGTACCTCTGGTCTGCTGATCAGTTGATTGGATTATAGGTCACTTAACAATATATATATTAGTGGCCCAGTGCATGAAATTCATGCATGGAAGGTTGTCCCTCAGCCTGGCCTGCACTCTCTACAATTTGGGACCCCTCAGGGGATGTCCGACTGCCGGACATCCCTCTCGCAATCTGGGACCACTGGCGCCTAACTGCTCACCTGCCTGCCTGTCTGGTTGCCCCTAACCACTCTGCCTGACAGCCTGCTCATGCCCAACTGCCCCCCACTGCCGGCCTGCTCACCCCCAACTGCCCCCCGCCAGCCTGATCACCCCCAACTGCCCTCCTCTCCTGGCCTGATCACCCCTAACCACCTCTGCCTCGGCCCTGCCACCATAGCTTGTCCTGAAGGAATTCTGGAAGTTCTCCCTGTTTAATTAGTGTATTACCCCCCCCTTTTTTTTTTAGTATAGATAGAACCTCCAAAGAGTCACTAAGGTAAAACAAAGTCAAATAGGTAGGCCCTACTCTGATATGACCTGTGTCCTTATAAGAAAAAGAAATTTGGATACAGACAAGCACAGAGAGAAGACCACATAATAACAGAGGGAGAAAGCAACCGTCTACAAGCCAAAGAAAAGTCCTAAGAAGAAATTAACTCTGCTGAGGCCTTGATCTTAGACTCCTAGCCTCCAGAACTGTGAGAGAATGTTTCTGCTATTTCATCCATCAAGTCTGGGATACTTTGTTAAGGCAGCCCTAGATGGCTAACCCACTGAGGGAAGAGATGACTGATATCCATAGGTCATGTCATATGCATTTAAGTTTGAAATGCTTTTTCTCAGGGCAGTGGGCGGGGGGACTTCTATGCTACCACATACTCATACCCTCAGCCTATTTTTAGAAGTCTGTCACTGTGTCAAAATATCTGATTCCATTAACAGGGGATTGTTTCCATTAACAGAGCATACTAGTAGCACCAAGTCAGGGTTTATCTGAAATAAAGTGAAGAGTCTTCTTCTACATTTCTAGGGAACATTACTGTAATTTTCACTTTTAGGTTTTCTGTACCCACTGTACATTTTGGGTATACTGGTCAATTACACATCTAATTCATTCCTAAGGAATAGATGATCAGCATGCCACTGGATCAAACCATTCTAAATGCCATTCTTTTCTGCTAACTATTACAGCAACCCTGCTCATCTTGTTCTTTTTTGTTAAATGTTTATAATTAGATTCTGCTACCCTGAGAGCCTATTCCAATGGCAACATCTCTTATTTTTATCACTAATCTCTGGAAAAGATGCACTATAGTGATTTTTTTAAATGCTGGTGCAATACTTAACAATTTATTTATCCAGTATGTTTCTCTTAATGATTTTCTCT
>NW_006299386.1:118456-154327 GCF_000327345.1 Myotis davidii | reverse complement strand
GTGATGCTATATATTGTATGTGATAAAAACACGACAATGTTTATATATCCTAAGTGTTTAAACCTCTTTTCTACATCACAGGAAGATCAGATCAGCTTCATGGACATGCGACCTGTGTTGTCACACAGAGACATGAACTCAGAAGGCCCCCAACCTTGGCTTGATGTCCTGTTGCCCAAGAGACAATGCAACATGCACATAAACAAAGGAGATATGTACAACATTTGTATTCTCTGTCCCTTGCCTCCCCGTTTGTATATAGCATTTGGGATGCTCCATGAGCACCGAATTCCAGATGACCCACAATCCATGGGATTCAACAAGACTCAAAGCAAATGCAGGTAAGCTCGTTACCTATTCAATGAAATAAGCGGGGTGCTGCCAGCCTGAGAGGCCATCTTCCTGTTCAAACTAGAACTTAATGCAAATGCAGAAGGAAGACAATAGAGTTCTAAGAAACATGGATAACCATGGAGTCCCATCCCTTCCTTTCTTACTTATATTACCTTGTGTTTGCCAACCTTTCACACTGAAAACAGTGTCATAAAATAATAGAGAAATATAGCATCATTTAGTCACTTTTTTACTCATCAGTAATCCACAAGTAAAAAGTGTCAATAGAATCTACAATTATTAAGAAGTTAAAAAGAAACAGTGGAGTTAGCCTTGTGCAGTATTCTTCATTATTCTGGGTAAATACAGTGCATATGCATTTTGAGCTATGAAATACAAATCTCAGTGATTCTGCATGAGTTAAATGGTCTTATATTTGCATTTAAAAATACAAAAATAAACTATAAAATCCATGATAATGAAACCAAAATGTGGGGTTCAGGTCTGAGTTTGTTGTCTCACAAAATCAACAGATGAATTTGCTGACAAAAATGGTTAGCGCAAACAAAGTTTATTGATACAAACCAGTCCTGGAAAAGGTGCAGCTGGGTTCCAAAAGCAGCCCAGTGTCCAGAGCTTCCGTTCATTGTTGCATTCGGGTATAGTTCAGCATCCAAGCTCGTTAAAGTCCATTAGTCTATGTGTGGAGTCTATTCCCCACCATAACAACCAGGATCCCAGCATGGCAGAATGCCAGAGAGGGGGAGAGAGAGAGAGAGGAAGAAGAAGAAGAAGAAGAAGAAGAAGAAGAAGAAGAAGAAGAAGAAGAAAGAATGAGAATGAGAAAGAGAATAAGAAGGAGGAAGAAGAGAAGGAAGAGGAGGAGGAGGAGGAGGAGGAGGAGGAGGAGGAAGAAGAAAGAGGAATGCTTTGTGTAGGGCTAGATACATGCTTGCTGGCTTCTGATTGTTTCTTTCAAAGAATTTGCCTTAGTAATGTCTTTGGGATTGGTTATACACCTCACTGCATTGTGACTGGTTATCTGAAAGCTGCCTGTCTTAGCAATACCATACATTTTAAAATGTATGTCTCCTGCTGCAGGCCCTTCCCCATGCAGCTTGGTTGCCTTAGTCACTCCTGGCGGTGGGTTCCCAGGTTCTACTTACTCCCCACCATGGTCCTATCCCTGTCTACTCAGCCCACTTAGTCTCCTCCCTAATAATTTGAAATTTCAAATGGCAAATAAAATTAAAAAAAACAATGACAAACAAATAAAACAGTGTAAGTCAAGAGAGAGCCCACAGAGAAAGGGAAAACTTCATACCTTTAACAGGAAACTTTTCCTACTTTTTGAAATAAGGGATCTCACATTTTCATTTTGCGCTGGTCTCACAAATTATGTAGCAGGCTGTGTAATAGCCATATCTTGATCTCAAACTCAACAGGCTAAACTGAGTACAGATTTTGGTAAACCAACAGGCACATGATTAGAAAGCACTCAGGTGTTGTTGCAAAAGGCAGGTGAAGGGCTTTAGAGAATGTCATCCCAAATTGTCACTTTGACATACAAATTATTTGGAGCTGAAGGCCATTGAGGAAAAGCAGACCCAGGGAGACACTCTCCCTTCCCCTCAGCTGTCTAAAAGCAGAACATGAACTCCCCCAGTGAAGGTGCCCCTCCCCCAGTCCCTGTCCAAGACAGAGATAACAGTCTCATCACCAGAGAGGAGAGGGCATGGAGATAAGAGTCTTACTGAACACAAATAACCTCACTAAACAGCCCTTGTCTCCCAATAGTTTGCCTATTTATTTACCTTCCACAATTTGCTGTCCCAGAAAGCCTAAAACCTTTTTTATTTGTCTTACTGATACCAAAAAGTGTGGGTGTTGTTTGAGTCTGAGTTCTTGTTTCATGAAAATCAAAGAATGAAGTCCAGGACAAGAACAATTAACGGGAGCAAAGTTTATTGGGAGAAGCCATTCCTGGAAAAGGTGCAGCTGGGGTTCCAGGAGCAGGCCAGTGTCCGAAGCTTCCCCATGTTACAGGCGGGAGTAGTTTAGTATCTGAGCTAATTAAAGTCTAATAGTCCAGGTGTGGAGGCCCACATGGCCATAAGCCACGTGAATGCAGGGAAGTGCTCCCCGCCACAGGAACGAACATCATTGTGTGCCAGGGAGAAGAGAGAGCAAGAGAAGTGCATGCCTTTTAATTTAGGGAGTGGGTCATCTTGCTAGCTTCTAATTGGTCTTTTCTTTTCCTTTTATTTAAATTCTTTATTGTTTTTTTTTTGTCCCCCCCCCCCCCCCCACCCATTGTTCTCTCCCAGCCTCTCCCACCACCCAGCATATGCTCTTACCCTCCTACTGTCTGTGTCCATTGGTTAGGCTTATATGCACGCATATAAGCCCTTTTGTTGATCTCTTATCCCCACCCCCCACCCCTACCCTCCCTTGCTGTCCCTCTGAGGTTTGACTGTCTATTCCATATTCCTATGTCTCTGGGTCTATTTTTGTGCTCTTTTCAGATAATTCTGCCTTAGCAATATCCTTTGCATTGGTTTATATGCCTCACTGCCTTGTCATTGGTTATCTGCATGCTACCTGCCTTAGCAACATTTTTACATTTTAAAGTTCACGTCGCTCTCATGAGTGCCCTTCCTTCCCTGACCAGTTGGGGTGCCTCAGTAACCCTGCCTAACTGGGTTCCTGGTTCTATTTCCTCTCCTGTGGCTGCAACCCTGTCTACCTAGCTTCCTTCTGTCTCCTAACTATCACAATTCTCTACAATCAGGTTCTAAGCACCCTTTTGAGTGCTACTCATTACTGAAGTCGTTCCCTATGCTGACATGAATTAATAAGCTGTTTTTATTTTCTTAACCTGCCTCTTAACAGTCAAATTTGCAGGGCCCTAGCTGGAGGATCTAGGAGGGTAAAAGGGAATAGTATCTCCTCTCCTATACATGTGAGCAAGATTAACCATCATATATACTATAATTATAAATTCACACTAATCATATGTTTCCTTTCCTGTTTTAAATTAATATTTATTTCCACACATAATTTCTAGAATTTTACTAAAAACTGCATGGATATAGATATCTATATAGAAATATGTATAGATGTGTATGTTATCTATAATTTTTGTATTGCTAATCTATCTATAACTTATCTATCATCAATCTATCATCTATCTATCATCTATCTATCATCTATCTATCTATCTATCTATCTATCTATCTATCTATCTATCTATCTAATCTATAGATCTATATAGTCTTTCGGTGCATTTTCCTGAATTTCATTTTGCAATCAACTATCCAAGGAAGATAAAATCTGATCTAATTTTACTTTCTTTTATTTTTATTTACCTTTATTATTGAGAGTATTACAGTTGTCCCCCAATTTTTCCTTCATTGCCCCCCTCCACCTGGTTTACACCCCACCCCAGGCATTCACCACCCTATTGTCTGTGTCCATGGGCCATGCATATATGCATACAAGATTCTTGGTTGATTACTTACCATGCACCCACCCACCTTCCTCCACCTTCCTTCTGAGATTCCATACTTTTTTCCATGCGTCCATGTCTCTGGATGCACTCTGTTCATCAATTTACTTTGTTACTTACATTCCACATATGAGTGAGGTCATGTGATACTTGTCTTTCTCTGACTGACTTATTTCACTTAGCATAATACTCTCCAGGTCCCTCCACGCTGTCTCAAAGGGTAAGAGATCCTTCTTTTTATACTGCTGTGTAGTATTCCGTGGTGTAAATGTACCACAGCATTTTTATCCACTCATATACTGATGGGCACTTGGGCTGTTTCCAGATCTTAGCTATTGTAAATAATGCTCATATGAATATAGGGATACATATATTATTTCTGATTAGTGTTTGACTGATTTTAAATTAAGACATTTTAATAAAGTTATTATGATGCATCCTGCCCCCCCAAAACACACACACACACACACACACACACACACACACACACACACACACAGACCAACCAACCAAACAAACAAAAAACATGAACAAGAAAACCTTCATCAGAAAAATAACTGATTCACCCAACATGAATGGCATTTGTGAGTTTGGGATACTACTCATTTGGCTCTTTCATATATCACTATTTCAATTATACATTTTCAGATGTATCTCAGTCAATACTTCTACTGCCTTCACATTTTGGTTTCCACATTCAGGCGATTATAATACATTCATGAGTTACTTATCCTGATCATCAAATATATGTAGGCCTACTATGACATAATGGAGGCAGAGAAGAATAAGGTTTACATTCAGGTGGCCTACTGGAGCTTCTCTTGGCAGGCTGTAGATATAAATAGGAATACAGCAACCAAGGCCTACTAAGAGTATGGGAATCTGTAGGATAGGTACAGAGATATGGCACCCAGATCTCCCTTTAATAAAGGGAGTATAGTCAGCAGACAGCTTTTTAGTATTGGCCTCAGCTGCACAGAATCACCACTCCCAAGCTTCTACAATTGCAGAAGTTTTTATCGGATGGAGTGGAGCATAGGTATTAGTTTTCTATATGATCTGACCCACTACCACAAAATTGGCCTGGCCATTTTGTATTGACAAAGAACAACTCCAGCACATAACCTTTGCCACAGACTCACAGGTGAATTAGCCAAGGTTTTATGAGGCATATTTTATGTTCTCTCTCTGCCTAATTCTGCTTCCCCTTCCACGCTGTCTCAAAGGGTAAGAGATCCTTCTTTTTATACTGCTGTGTAGTATTCTGTGGTGTAAATGTACCACAGCATTTTTATCCACTCATCTACTGATGGGTACTTGGGCTGTTTCCAGATCTTAGCTATTGTAAATAATGCTCATATGAATATAGGGATACATATATTATTTCTGATTATAAATGGGTTATTTCTGATAAATAAATGGGTTATTCACTATACTTAACCAGGAAATTTTTTGGTTTTTAAATACCTAGCTTTATTTTGTGGCACATTTATTAAATGTTTTATTTACCAATGACTGTAATTTGAATGGTTCTAGGAATTAAATTTCTCAAATGGGGTCCAAAGTATTTGTAACACCACAGAAAAGCAAAAGTAAGTAAGACACTTGGAAAATTAACAAGTCCTGATAGCAATGTTCTTGCGGACCTTTCTTAAATTAGATAAGGCATTTCCAAGTTTATGCTAAGAAATAATTTCTAATTTTTTAAGTGTTGTTTGAAAAGAACAAAAGAGATGTAACATACATTCTTGTTTTTGAAAAGCAAATGCATTCAGTAATTTCCTAGTGCAATGTATGTTCCAGAGAGAACATTGATTATCTTTCAAGGTGGTTACATTTCAAATGGCATGACCTTTAGCTTGGAAATCCTAAATGATCATTCTTTTAATCAACATAGCCATTGATATTATGATCTCCCACTTGGAGGCATATTAACCAGAATAATTCATCTATTTATTGTTATCATTTATGTATGCCATGTATTCAGTTTGTTAATTGTATGTTACCAGGGCCTAAGATCTGGTAACATACAGGGCAATGTTGTAGGTATAGAACAAAATAAAACAAAATGCAACCTTTGTGTTCCTGCTTTAATGATTTTCTTTGTTTTTTGTTATTTTATTTATAAAAAAATTACTTAAGTATGTTATTTATGAAAATAAAGTTGATCTAACATCTTAATGGAGTAATTCTGGTATGAGGGCCTGCTCTGTTTCAACCTTTGCTTATCCAGACATTAAACTTTCAGTTTCTGATGTTACCACTATAAACAATGAAATCATTTTATACTATAAATATTCAGGAGAATTACACCAGAAAAATAGCAGGTGGCAGTGAGAGTTCATTTGTTCATCTCGTTTGCAGCCAGGGCAGTAAATACAGACACAAATATTGCCTGACGGGCAGAGAGAACACCCAAAGTGAGAGACAGAAAGCAGGAACATGCAGACAGATTCTAAGATGGCTCCATGATCTCTACCTCTTGACGTTAATGCTTTTCTATAACCACGCCCGCCCCCAAGATTGAGTTTGTGCAAGGCTATAGTTTATGTCTAACCAATAGTAAAGTAAAAGTGATGAGATGTCACTTTTATAATTAATTTCCCTCATATAAGATTCTGTCTTGCTAGCAGCCTCTTTCTAGTCTTCCCTCTCTTCCTTCATTGGCAAAAAACAAGCTGCCATGAATCTCACATCACAATGCACTGAATGCTGCCAACAGCCACAGGACTGGGGAAGCAACTTCCCCAGCCAACCCTCCAGCGGAGAAGCCAGACCTTGCCAACACCTACATCGCAGCCACATGAGCCCCTCTGCAGAGAAGAGAACTAAGCCATGCTTCAACTTATGACCCATAGAAAATGTAAAGTTATAGGTGTGTCACCTTAAGCTGCTAATTTTGCGGTAGTGGGTCAGATCATATAGAAAACTAATACAACATGCATGACAATTTCTGGGCTCTCACTACACTAGCCACATGGAAGAGAGAGAGAATAAATGAGGCCTATTCCATGCACTGAAATATGAAATACAGGATGCCACAAAAGTAGCTTTATAGTTGCTCATATGGAAAATAATAAAATAACAAATAAATAATAATACAGGAATAAACCCTTTGTTTTGCATGCTCACAACTATAAGCCTACTTTTGCCCCAACCTGTATAAAGAATGATTGGTAATGAGAAATAAGGAAGATCAGTGGTCTGTTCAAATAGTAGTGTCTCATCATTATAATTATGTTGCTCCTATTGCTTCAAAGGTTCAACTATTTTTCATTTGCTTTTTACAATAAAATCCTTAGAAAGTTTCATAAACACCTGTGTGGTGCTCTCACCTTACTTTATCAAGTTTCCTTTGTGCTTCAGCCTTACTTTTTTTCTTTCAGCTCCTTCCTCACATTTCACACTTTTAACATCTTGAACTGGGTTCTCTTCACTTTGCCTAATAAAATTGTACTCACTTTTTATGCCTTTATAACAAGATATTGCTTTTACATGGAAACTTTTTATGACCTTTAAGACAAGGTCAAATTCTCTATTTGAACTCTTATTACATCATATATCTCTGATATTTCTACATGATACCTTGCTCTATAAATTCTATATCTTATCACACATCACAGAAGGTAAGGAAATATGTGGAGAAGCTTGCAAACAGAAACAAGAAGCAATGATATGAAGATTATTTGTCTACAAAATTTAAGTATGATTGATTATATTAGCTAACTGTTAATTAATACTTAAGTAATAAATAATGACAGGGAGATTGCTTTTCACAGTGACAAACATGTATGAAGTCATTGAGAAATTTGAAAGATGTAAACTTCCAGAGAGTTCTGATGGCAACTCAAATAAATGGATGTTTCACAATCCATTTAATGTGGCAATCAATATAGGCATGATTCCAGAAAAATTCATATAAGGCACTCACAATATTTCGGGTAGTTTTAACAAATGTCAAGAATATTCAGTTCAAGAAAAGATAAAAAGCCTATTACAATAATCTGGTTTTCTTCCAGCTCAGTGTATTACATCCTTAAAAAACAATACAGCATTTATAGACAGTTGCATATTAGAATGATAAAATGAAGTAACTTATCTCTGAGATTTGTTTTTATTTTTTTCTTAAATGTATTCATTTCTTAACTTTATTTTTGTTTACACTATTACAGATGTCCCTATTTTCTCCCCCTTTTCCCCACCTCTACGCAGCCCTGGCCATGCCCCTTCCCTCTGGCCATCACCTCACGGTTGTCCGTGTCCATAGTTATGCATATATGTTGTTTGGCTAATCCCTTCACCCGCATTTATCCAATCTACCCTTCCCCCTTGAAAGCTGCCAGTCTGTTCCATGTATCCATGCCTCTGTTTCTATTTTGTTTGTTTATTTTGTTCATTAGATTCCACATATAAGTGAGATCATATGGCATCTGTCTTTCTTAACTGGCTTATTTCACTTAGCACAATAAAATAGAAACTGATTTCTCCTTCATTTCACAAATATTTTTCAATCATGTGCGATGTCCTAAAAATTAGGCTTTAAGTTTCACAGTAGAGGCCAAAAGTTAAGAAAACTCTGACACTTGTGACCTGAGAATATCGCCATTAACAAGTCTTATTTCTCTGAATAGCATAAACTGGACACAAGAGTTGGAGCTGCCTGTTGCTACCAGAGTCAAGTAAATAGAGACAAAGTTGAATTTTGTGGTACATTTATTCAGATAGTTGGCAATCTGAGAGAGCAACAGGTGTAATAACCTGAAAAAAAAAAAACACGCTTTGACATTTCATCTCAAGTTCACCCTTATGCATGGTTAGAGGGTGGGAAAAAATATGAAACTAGTGAGTTCCCGGGGTTGGCTTTCTATTGTCCTTGCAAAGTTTAGTCTCAGAATTCTGTAAAAATAAGCTCCAGAACACTGCAAAACTTATCCCCAGAATGCTGTCTCCCTTCAGATGGCTCCTATGCTTGATCTGCATTCAAAATGTATATTCTTTTCTGAGTAATGAACCCATCCAGCCTTTGAGGTCACCTTATCTATATAGCCCTGTTTTTCTTCTTGTAGCACATCCTCCAGTTTCCCAGGATCTGTAAGAAAATCTCTTTTCTATTATGTGCTCCTCAATTATCATATTCATTTTATAAATACATTGACTTGCTATTATTTGCTACATTTTGATACTGAAAAGTGTAGCTATTCCAACAGCTGTACCTTAAATAATTATCTTTCCTTTTCTATTCGATTCAGTTTGAAGTGTATGGCACTTTCAAACTTTATCTTGAAATATGCTAAAAAAGCAGAAGTCAGCATTTATTGGACATTTTTTTTATCTCATCATGCTATAAAAACATTTTTAACAGGCCTACTCTATATGTTATTTATTTTTATATTTTATACTATCTTTTCACCAAAAATGTAAAACATTCCTACATAATATTTTAAACATGAAAAATATAAGAACAGCAAATAAAAAATCAAGATGGGGTGGTGAATAAGAAAAAGGTTATGTACTAAGAAAAAAAATAGAGAAGAAATAAGATAAAAAGAAAAAAGTAGTCTTAGAAAAATGGATAAATATTTCTTAAATTTTATACAAAATATATCTAGTTTTTGCCCATAATTTGGCATGTCAGCAAGAGTAATATATGACTATTCTTAGAAAATCCTATATAATAAAAGCCTAATATGAAAATGTCCCCTCCACTGGGAGTTTGACCAGGAGTTTAACTGGCTGCACATGGCTGGGGAAGGGAGGTGCCCCCTGCTGGCAGCCACTAGGGACCCTTCCCATGCACAAATTTCATGCACTAGAAGTCTAGTATATAAATTAAAATTCCAAAATAATCAACATTTTATATAATGGTCAACAATCCTGTCAGGGCTTTGTAATATTTCTTCTGTTTAGATTTATATTTTTTACATTTGAGAAATACAGGGACCACTATATTTCCAAAGCCCATAATCAAGTATGCTGCCCAAGGTGGTCATGGGTACCTCTAATCTCTGAATTTTAAAATTTTTGTTAAAAACTCTCAGTAAAGTGGGAATAGAGAGATTATACATCAATATAATAAATGCTATATATAATAAACATAATACTCAATGGGTGGGCAAAAACTAAAAGTGTTTCCCTTAAGAACACGAACAAGACAAGGATGTCTGCTTTCACTACTCTTATTCAACACAGTACTGGAAGTCCTAACCACAGCAATCAGGCAAAAAGAAGGGATAAAAGGCAATCAGATTGCAAAGGAGGAAGTAAAACTGTCATTATTTGCAGATGACATGATGTTGTTCATTGAAAACCCTAAAGACCCCACTAGGAAACTATTAAATTTAATAAATGAATTCAGCAAGGAGCAGGATACAAAATCAATATCCAGAAATAAATGGTATTTTTATGTATGAAAAATGAACTCTCAGAACGAGAAACTCAAAAAAAAAAATCCCATTTATTATTGCAACAACAACAAATAAGATAGCTTGGGATAAACTTAACCAAGGAGTTAAAAGACCTGTTCTTAGAAAACTATAGGATATTGAAAAAAGAAATAGAGGAAGATACAAAGAAAGGAAATGTATACCATGTTCATGGGTTGGGAGAATTAACATAATTAAAATGTTTATACTACCGAAAGCAATCTACAGAATCAAGGTAAACCCTATTAAAATACCAATGGCATAATTCACAGAACTAGAACAAATACTCCACAAATTATTTGGAATCATAAAAGACCCCAAATAGATGAAGCAATCTTGAGGTAGAAGAACAAAGTTGGAGGGATCAAATACCAGATATTAAATTATACTACAAAGCCATTATAACAAAAACAGACTGGTACTGGCATAAGAATAGGCATATAGACCAATGAATGCTTACAGAGACCCGATAAGTTGAGCATTATGGTCAATTAATATTTGACAAATGAGGCAAGAACATACAATGGAATAAAGGCAGTCTCTTCAACCAAGGGTACATCTCACATAGCAGAATATTTGCCAATACATTTACTAGGGCAAAGAAAACTAAGGAGAAAATAAACAAATAGGACTACATCAAAATAAAAAAAAACTTCTGCATAGCAAAAGAAAAAAACCATCAAAATGAAAATAAGACCCACTATATGAGAGAACATATTTTCCAATGATATCTGATAAGGGGTTGATATTTAAAATATATAAAGTATTCATACAACTGGACAAAAGAAAGACAATCAAAAAATGAGCAGAAGATATGAATAATTCCAAAGTGGATATACAAATTGCCAAGATACATATGAAAAAATGCTCAAAGTCACTAATCATCAGAGAAATATAAATTAAAACCACAATGAGATATCACTTCATACCTTTCAGAATGGCTGTCACCTCAAAAATATCAACAAACAAGTACTGAGAAGGATGTGGAGAAAAGGGAATACTAGTTCACTGGTGGTGGGACTGCAGACTGGTGCAGCAACTATGGGAAACAGTATGAAGTTTCCTCAAAAAATTAAACATGGAACTTCCATTTGACCCAGAAATCCCACTTCTGGGAATCAATCCTAAAAACCCCAAAATACCAATCAGAAAAGATATTTGCACCCATATGTTCATAGCAGTGTCATTTACAATAGCTAAGAATTGGAAACAGCCCAACTGCCCATCAGTAGATGAATGGACAAAAAAAGCTGTGGATATTTACACAATGAAATACTATGCAGCTGTAAAAAATAGGAATCTCTTACCTTTAGGGCAGCATGGATAGACCTGGAGAATATTATGCTAAGTGAAATAAGCCAGTTAGAGAAAAAAAATATCATATGATGTCACTTATTTTTGGAATCTAATGAACAAAATTAATTGGCCAACATAATAAGACTTGAGGCCTGGAGGCATGGAACAGACTGACATACCTCAATGTGGGGATGAGGAGACAAGAAGAGATGAACCAAAGAATGTATATACGTATATGCATAGCTCATGGATGAGGTCAATAGGATGGTGAAGACATGGTGAGCGGGTAGGAGCTGGGAAGGGGGAAGTGAAGGAGAGGTGAATGGGAGACATCTATAGTACTATCAACAATAAAAAAAATTAAAAATGTGTTGAGATTAAAAAGGTTAAAACTCTATTTTTAAATTCTATAAAATATTTGGTTCTCAATGTAAAAGGTGTTTTCTATTACTACCATAACAAGTTACCACAAACTTAGGGGTTTAAACAGCATCCATGTATTATCTCACATTTATGTATTTCCAGTGGGCTTAAATGAGACCCAACTTAGTCTCTGAAGACTGAGATAAAGGAGCCCATGGGGCTGGGTTTGTTTCTGGATGATCTGGGAAGAATATGCTTCCAGGTTCATGCAGATGACTTGATTTGCAAGCAATTGTAGGACAGAGGTCCTGTTTCCTTGCTGGCCACTGTCTAGGGGTTCTTCCCAGTTTCTAGAGTTTGCCTGCATTTCCGGGTAATAGCCCTATTCCTGTCAGAACTGCAAAGTGCATCAAGTCTTTTTATGCTTTGCATTTCACTCTCCTCCCTCTTCTGCGTCATCTCTCCTCTGACTCATATTCTGCAGTAACTCTCTGGCTGACTATTCTGCCTCTCTCTTCCATCTTTTAAGAACCCTGGTGGCTATGTAGGAACATTTCCTAATCTAAGACTACCTCCCTATTAAAGGTCAAGTGATTAACAATTCTGCCTGCAGAATCTATTTTGTTATGTAACTAATATATTCAAAAAAGTAGGGTATGGGCATCTTTGGGGTTGGGCATTCTTTGACCTAGATACATAGGTAAAATATATAAAATATATAATACTCTACACATCAGGCAGGCTTACCATTATTAGGTTTTTATTTTTAACTATGAGCAGGTGTTATTGTCTTAATAAAAATATTTATAATTAAAATAATTGTCATTTAAAAGTTATATTGTTATTAGTAATCATAGTTTATTCCATTTCTGATCTTAAGTTGAATTACCTAATTTTAGTACAGTGCTTTTTTGAAAATATACAGAATATTAATATTGGATGAAATTTCTCAGATTTAGAATAGAAATTTTCCAAGGAAATTTTTTATGTCTTCTCTCCAATAATTTACTTTATCTTTAAACAATTTCGCATTATGCTTATTCAAAATATCAACCTAGATGGTTATATAATTTTAATTAATGTTATAGTCGATTTAATTTTAATAAAATTATTATTCAATATTCAATATTTCAATATTCAATCATTTATTTGATAATCAAACAAGAACAAAATACACATAAAGTAATGCATTTGTACTCCGGATTGTTAAAAACACAATAAAAAAATGTTTGCTCTTGATTATCTTACATTTTAGAATTCTCAACAAAAATTATAAATTAATGATTTAGTAGAGTTTGATGGCTGGTAATTTCAGAAACATTTATGAATAGAATGTTATATGGTACAGGCACCATATAACATATCCATTTGTGTAAACAATGGATACACAAATATGTTAATGATATTAATGAACATTATTAAGGGGAAAATATCAAAGTTAAAGAAATATCACAAGGAGTAGAGTCAATAATGTATGTAATATCTATGTTTGGTTCCAGGAGGATGCTAAACTTATCAGAAAGAATCCTTCCTAAATTATATAAATGTGTAACAACTATGCTGTACTCTTGAAACTAATCTTATCTAATAAAGAAGGAATATGTTAATTGACCCTCACACCATCAGAAAGATGGTGGCACCCACAGCCAATAAGGAGGAAATATGCTATTGACTGCCACATCCTCAAAGATGGTGGTGCCCACAGCCAATAAGGAGGGAATATGCTAATTGATTGCCACACCCTTAAAGATGGCAGTGCCCACAGCCAATAAGGAGGGAATATGCTAACTGACTGACTGCTCCCTCAAAATGGCAGTGTTCACAGCCAATAAGAAGGGAATATGCTAATTGACTGCCACACCCTCAAAGATGGCAGTGCCCACAGCCACAAGATGATGGTGCTCAGTCCCCTCAGCCCTGCTGGGGCAGCAGGTGCACAGCAAAGCCAGGCCTGCCTGGCTGCCCCTGGAGTCCCCCAGTCCCCTCAGCCCCCAGCTGCCCAGGGCCAGCCCAAGGCTCAGGCAAGCCTAGGATGGCGGCTGCCCAGCTGCCCAGGGCCTGCCAAGGCTTGTGCTACCAGCAGTGCCAGCAGCAGAGGTGTGATGGGGTCATCGCCTTCCCGATCACCAGGTCGCCTCTCGCCCCTTAGGGCTCCTGGACTGTGAGAGGGGACAGGCCGGCTAAGGGACCCCCTCTCCAGTGCATGAATTTTCATTCAGTGGGCCTCTAGTATAAAATAATATTGAACGTCAACTATAATTTAAAAAATGTAAAAATATATTTTTAAAATATGGAATTAACAGTGAGATGTCCAAATTTGTTAAAAATTAGATACAAATTAAAGTAATAATAAAAGACTGAAACTTTAATGATATCAGAGCATGCAAACATTATCTCTATATTGTACTGTTACTCCTTTAGAAAGTCTGCATGCTAAGTGGAAATGACTTTTTTACCTCATAAACTTATCTCTGTGTTCTTCATTCTATCCTTATTACTACACTCAACATATTGATTATATAATATGCTCATCTTTCCTTCTTCATCATCAATTACTCCCTGCAAAATACTCTTTTTTCTTTATTTTTCAAAAATTTGGGAATCCATTGTGTACCTGGTTCACAATTGTCTGCATATAGAGTTTATTCTTCATTGAGATAAAGATGATTGATTTAAACTCTTTGGTCTTCTAATTTGTATTACAATTTAAATAGGTCACTCTCTAATCTTTCTGTACATTTTATTGTTTCAATGGTGTAGGACAATGCTTCCTTCAATTCTACAACTGCATTTAACATTTTTGCTTTTGAAACAATAAGCTATAAAGTGGCAGATTCATCTTATAGAAAATATATTTGTCTAAACTACCCATCACAGCAGGGTTTTTTGGTGTGGAAGTGCCCTGAAGGGAGGTTTTACAAGTGGAGGCAAGTAATTGAATTCATGATGTCGATCAAAGACGAGAGATGAGATAGGGCCTAGTAGTTATGTGACCCTTAATATTCACTAAGGGTACAATTCTCTCTTACCGTAGACCATGTCTAGCTGAATCAGCTGAAACTGGTGCCCCAGTTGTAGTGCAAACATATAAAAGTACAGTTAACTGTTACATGGGCATATTTATATAATTCATTTTTAAAAATTAAATGCAACATTTTGGCCCAGCTGGTGTGGCTCAGTAGTTGAGCATCAACCTATGAACCAGAAAGTTTTGGTTGGATTCCCAGTTAGGACACATGTCAGGGTTGTGGGCTCGGCGCTAGTGGGGAGCACACAGGAGGCAGCCAATCAATGATTCTCTTTCATCATTGATGTTTCTATTTCTCGCTCTCCCTTCCTCTCTGAAATCAATAAAAAAAATATATTTAAAAAAGAAATGCTACATTTTGAACATATCCATCATATCCAATGTACTTAAAAATACCCCTTGTGTTGTCACCTATAGGCGCTGTGATTGGGGTTTGAACCTGCAACCTAGGTATGTGCCCTGACCAGGAATCGAACCCATAACCTTTTGATGTATGTGACCACTCTCCAGCCAGCTGACCCAATTAGTATATTTTTTATGTCAGATACTTGGATCTGAAATGCATAAAAAATCCCTGTATTTTATGATACTTTTTTTGAAATGACTGTTGCAAAAGGATGGAAACAATAGATGAGGAATTATGGAGATTGGACTGCAAAACATAGATTAGCCTGATGAGCTTGGAGAAGCCAGAGGATTGAGAAATTCACAATTGACAGTGATGCCTTATTGATAAACCTGCAATTACAAGAAAACTAGAAAGCCTGAAGCAATTAGAGACTGAAGCGAACATAGAAAAGAAGAAATGAAAAAATTAGGAAAGCAGATAATAAACTCATTGAAGGTAGAGATGGGTAAACTGAAACTACACAGTTCCTAAATTTTGAAATTTCCCATAGTATCTGAAATGGTCTTAGAGGAAGAATACATACACATATACATATGAGCACATATGAATACATACACTTATACATGCATAGTAAATGCAGTGATTCAGGGAGTGGCATCTGGAGTTAGAATGGGATTGTATTGCAGCACAGACACTTTAACAACAATGATTCTCACCTCGTCTAGATTACGCTGCTTAGACCATATGTTTGATTGTCGCTGAACTATCTTTGCAGTCATGCCTGATAAAGATTTATCTGCCCTTAGATTTTACTGTTTATGAAGGACAGCTTCAAAATGTTGCATTTCTTAATATATTTTTTTATTGATTTTAGAGAGGAAGGGAGAGAGAGAGAGATAGAAACATTGAAATTCCATTCTCACTTTAATTACACTACAAAGCATATTACCCAAATGGTCAATAAATTGTAAACAAATGTTGCTTTTGTTATTATTATAATTGTTAGCATAATAATAAATAACTAGAGGCCCAGTGCACAGAATCATGCACCAGTGAGGTCCCTCAGCCTGGCCTGCACCCCCTCACAATCCGGGACCCCTCAGGGGATGTAGTAGTGCCTGAATTGGCAGGTAGCTGGCTGGGGAGGAGCCCAAGCCCAGGCCAGGCACTGTGCCGCTCTCGCTCACACGGCCCTGCTGCGCCTGCTGCTGCCTCTGCTTGGTAGTGCTGCGAGGAGGCGGTAGTGCTGCGTGGTAGTGCTGCATGCTCACCAGCCATGAGCCCAGTGCCTGCCCCGCTTAGGTCAGCTGAGCGGGGCTCCCTCTGTGGGAGGGCACTGGCCACCTGGGCAGCTCCTGCATTGAGCATCTGCCCCCTGGTGGCCAGAGTGCATCATAGTGACTGGCCCACAAGTCGTTTGTTCACTTAGGCTCTTATATATACTAGTATAGAATAGATAAATAAAATGTCTTTTTAGGGTATTTTTAAATGAAAACCTTGTTGTGGCCAGTGTTTCTCAGTGATTGTTGCCCTGGCTCCCACACTGAAGGGTCTAGTTTTTGATTCCTGGTCAAGGGCATGTGCCTGGGATGCAGGTTTAATCCCCATCTCCTGGTCTGAGCATGTGTGGGAGGCAACCGGGTGATGTGTCTTTCTCACATCGATGTTTCTTCTCTCTCTCTCTCTCTCTCTCTTCCTCTCTCTGTCTCTCTCTCTCTTTCTCTCCCTATCTCCCTCCCTCTCTCTCTCGCTCTCTCTCTCTCTCAAAAGTAATGGAAAAAATGTCCTCTGGTGAGGATTAACAACAACAAAAATAAGAACCTTGATACTGTTGTTAATGTTGAGAGCCAGCATCAGGATGAAGATTAAATTAATCTGATAACCATGGAAGAGTTAAAAGCCTTTGCTACATGAACATAGTCCAGAACAAGCAGCATGAGTATTGCCAGGGAGCTTGTTAGAAAAGCAAGGGGCACACCAGGTTCAGTGCTCCAAGGCCGCATTATGACAAGAATCCCAAGCCTTTTTTATGCATATTAGATAGAGAAGTAGCAAAATAGGCTGCTGAGCATAAAAATGTAAAGTTTCCTTAAATATTACACATTATAAAATTTATAATTAGAAAGATCCATAGAGATCACTTAATTCAAAGACTACATTATATATTATGAGGAAATTAAGACCCAGAGGGTTAAGTTATTGCTTCAAGGCCACATAGCTAACTTGTTATAACTGCTTTAATGATAATGGATTGTCCCAAGATAGTTTCAGATTTTTGACTTTTAACATTTGAAAAGCATTGTAATATTCAGCATAAACTTAGTCTTATACTAACAATATTGTACTTCATTTATCTAATATATAATTAGAAAAGAGAAGTAATATAACTATTTGTAATATAGAGGGAATCCGGTAAAAATGTTTATAAGTTGACTAATATATTTAAAACTGCTTAAATGTGTTCTGTATATACAATGCATTAGTGTGCCAGGGCTGCCATAATAAAGTATCACAAACTTGGTAGAATAGGTAACAGAAATAAATTTACTGTCTGTCCGGGACACTGGAAGTCTGAGAGCAAGTTGTCAGCAGCATTGGTTCATTTTGAGGGCTGTGAGAAACACCTGTCCCATGCCTTTTGTTTGGCTTCTGTTCATTTACTGGCAGTTGCTTGTGTTCCTTGCCTTAGAGAAACATCAGCCCTATCTCTGGCTTTACCTTCACATGGTATTCTTCATGTGTGTCATGTGTATGTGTGAGGTATGAGTGTGCCCCTGTCTCTATATTCCTCCTTTTTATAATGACACCAAAAATACAGCACACTTTAATTACCTCATTTTAACTTACCTAATTACATCTCTTGCAATGACCCTATTTCAAAATCCTATATAATAAAGAGGAAATATGCTAATTGAACATCATGCCCTCACAAGATGGCAGCACCCACAGCCACAAGATGCTGGAGCCCAGTCCTCTCAGCCCCACCGGGGGCCTCGGGACCTCCTGCACCCCCCACAGACTGAGGCACAGTTAAGCCTCGGATGGCAGCTGTCCAGCCACCCAGGGCCAGCCTGAGGTGCAGGTAACCAGGGCCAGCTGAGCTTTGTGCTGCCAGCAGTGGCAGGAGCAGAGGTGTGATGGGGGCGTGGCCTTCTCCTGATCACCGGTCACCTCCCACCCCTGAGGGCTCCCAGACTGTGAGAGGGGGCAGGCCGGGCTAAGGGACCCCTCCTCCAATGCATGAATTTTCATGCACCGGGCCTCTAGCAGGGTCATATATACAGTACTATGGATTCAGACTTCACCATATTAATTTTGAGGGGATACAATTCAAACCATAACACTAGGTTTTAATTATTGTTAAGAAAAGGAAAGGACCTACTATTGAACTTAAAATTTGAAATTGTAATAAGCAGCTGCAAAAATAAATTGGAGTCATAAACTTTTTAAAACTGAATGTCATTCATTCTTATTTTAAACTAAATATATTAAGAAAATGATTATTACAAAAGCTTTTAAAAATATGTCTCTTAATTTATTTTTAAAATATCTTTATCTGTATATGTAAAAGAACAATATATAATCAAGCAAGTGAAAAACAGTTATAGCATAATTATTTAAAATTCAAGCTTTTATAACATTCTCAGCATATTTTTAATCTGAAGCTTCACAATTGATTACTCTAAAATGTCTTTTTTCTGAAATAACTATAACAATAAGACATTTATTTCTCTTGCTAATACCTTACTAAATAAAAGCTCACATATTCTCTTTCTCTAGCTTTTAAGGGACAGAAAAAAACACCTAAGTAATAATTAAGGTATAGATGGTATTACTTTGTACACATTCTTTTGAAGATTTTAGAGGTCGCACTCACTCTATTCTATCCCCTTCTCCACCAATATCTGATCAATACCTAAATCCATATTAATTTTACTTCTTCACTATCTCTCCATTCACATTCTAGGTCTGTCATAATTACTTTAATAATATTTAACTCTTCTCCTTATATCAGTTCTTTGCCCTTCATATTTTTCTCTACATTAGAACTGGGTTGACTTTCTAAAAGGTAAATATGATCATGCCACTCTCCTGATAAAACCCTTCAAGGCATATCCTTAGAGAATGTGAACATGACATCAAACTGACAGCATTAGAATCTGGGCTTTAACATTACTGCGGGTGAGTGAATTTGATTTTAGAAAAATTTACTTACCACATATTGATTTCTTTACCTGTGAAACAATGATAATTGAAAGTTTCACCTGGTTTATGGGGTTATTGTGGAGAACAAAACATAATATGGATGTCATTAAAGAGCTACATAAACATCATCAATCATTATTACCATTACTAAAAATGTCATGTAAAAGTTTACTAAAGGGATGTGATCAAAGAGTTTTTGGCTCTTAAGGTAAAAATTTTAATATCAGACCCTGTTCTGAGTGCACAAGTTGCCTGTTTATTGAAAATAGTCTGGTGTCAACCATTCTTCAGCCAAAATAATAATTGACACTTACTTTCACTATAAAAAAAAGTATTCTTATTTGGGTAATAAAGTATATGGTAACTTTATTGGTATTCTCAATTGTTCATCCCACAAGTACTAATATACAAGCACTTAAGAATTTAAACAAATTTATTAACTAGAAATGGTATGGCAAACAATTTCAAAGTGATTCCACCTAATCAAATGTACCCCATCCCAGATCCAGAAATAATAGTAGTAGCTAAATCTCAAGTTGAGTCTGCTGCTCCCTGAACTCCACATACTGTTTAATGTCTTTATAGATGCCAGTTAATTTAGTTCTTAGAATAATCCTATAAAGAAAAATGGGCTATTATCTCTATTTTACAGGAAAGCACATTGAGAATTTAAATAACTTAGGTGTCACAGGTAGTCATTAGCAAAGCCATAATTTCATCTCAGGCAGTTAACTCCTGAGTCAAGCAGACTGTATTTTATTCACTACACTCCTTCTGTAGATAGATAGCTTACCAGGTAATGTTCTCTACCTAAATGTGGTGGCCATGGGTGTCAGGATAAACAATCTCCAATGACCTGGCCTTTCCAAGTTCTTCTCTGTCTTGACCTTTGTTCTAGAGAAGATTTATTCACATCTCAAGTGACTTTTGTGTGGCATACCGATTTGGTTGCTAGAAGTTGTTTATTTCATTCTCCGTGTAAAATATATGAATCATTTTTTGAATTTTTAGCACTATAAAATAAGCATATAAGTGAATGATTTGTTCATAAATACCCATTTTACACGTTTCTCTGTAAATGACACATTTGGTAAGTGTATAATCTCCTCCTTGACTTCTCTAGGATATATAAAACCTGATGGTCCTTGCCAACTAGCATCATTCATTGTTTTTTATAAAGCAAGAACAGGTCTATAAATCAGGAACTGAGAATAAAATTAGAACTATTTGCATGACTTCCAAATCATCTATGTTTGGTTCCTGCTTACATGCTCACTCTCTTTTCTCACTGCTATTTCTCCTCCACAAAATTCTCTTCAATTCTTAATGGTGATTTTCTTTCTCTAGCTTTAAGAGGTTGAAATTAGTGTTTTCTGTACTTACAAAACTCTCCTCCACCTTCTTTGCCTGAATAACTCCTTTTTTATCTTAAGACTGAATTTTAGTCCTGGCTCGGTAGTCAGTTGCTTAGAGTGTCATCCCAATACCTCAAGGTTGTGGGTTTGATCGCTAATAAGGGCACATACAAGAAGCAATCAATGAATGCGTAAGTGGAGCATCAACTTGCTGTTTCTTTCTTTTTCTCTCTATCTCTCAAAATAAATAAATTTTTACAAAGGAAAACCATCTTAAGAGTTCAGTTTATGTGTAATTTATGTTGTGAGTCCTTTAGGTCTCTGCCAGGTTGCTGCCTCCATGTCAACAGGACCTACCTACCTAAATCAACAGGACCACAGTACATGACTTTTCTTTGTGACATCTATTCCCAAGGCATTTAATCAGAGTAATTGTTTACTAACTTGTTTTATCCTATTTTATATATGTTATGCTTCATTAGGAAGTAACTGTGCCATGTTTACCATAGACATAATTCCTTTTTAGTGTTTTAATTAGTGGTGCACAAATGTATACATGGCTTATACTAATTTTATTATCTGCCATATAGAAGCATATGAACAAAGATTCCTAAACTTAAATTACAACACAACATAACAATAATGAACAAAATATATTCAAGCAAAATGTAATCTATACTAATAATAGCCTAGGTCTGTGGTTGGCAAACTGCGGCTCTTTGGCCCCTTGAGTGTGGCTCTTCTACAAAATACCACGTGTGGGCACACATACAGTGCGATTGAAACTTCTTGACCCATGAGCAGAAGTCGGTTTTCAGCCTGGGTGAGTCTATTTTGAAGAAGTACTATTGATATTTGGCTCTGTTGACTAATGAGTGGTCATCACGCCCTCATGCAACAAGCCCTAACATCAAGATGTCACAAGATGGCCATCACAAGATGGTTGTCACAAGATGGCAGTGTGCATAGTGGAGACGGGGCCTGGCAGGGGAGGGCAATTGTGGACCATCAGGCTGGCAGGGGAGGCCAGTTGTGGGTCATCAGGCTGGCAGGGGAGGGCAGTTGTGGGTGATCAGGCCAGCAGAGAAGTGCAGTTGGGGGTGATTGGGCCAGCAGGCAGGTGAGTGGTTAGGAGCCAGTGGTCCCGGATTGTGAGAGGGATGTCCCAGATTGGAGAGGGTACAGGCAAGGCTAAGGGACACCCCCCCCCCATGCAATAATTTTGTGCCCAGGGCCTCTAGTATTAAAATAAAATACAATATTAATTTAAGCTAAAATAGTACCATGAAAGTGATTAACACTGTTCCAGTGATAGTCATGCTAACATAAACACATGTGATTGCTACTATGGTACTTTCATTTAGCTAAAAAAGTGAAGATTTTTGACTAAAAAGATGCTCTGAAGATTCCTTATTTACTTGTTCCCTCATGAGTCCTCCTCTAATCCAAAAAGTAGCACTGAAAAAAAGAAATAAGAAACATATTATATTAAACACAAAAAGAATTAAGGGAAAAAGCAGAGATCTAGGAACAGCAGGGGGTAGTTCAAGAATCTGCCTCTTGTGATATCTACTCTTTTAATCCAGTTTTAATTTTAATCAAAAACTAAGTATTCAAAGAATTGGGTGTGGATATAAAGAAACAAGTAAGCCTTTTACTTTGGACAAAATTAATTTATATTTTAAAAAATGACAAATTGATAGTATTTGAAAAATAAAATATAATCTTTAACTTCCTAATTTCATATAGCTTAGAAAATATTTATGAAATTATTAGTATAAAAGCCATGTATAATAACATTATCTCATTAATTACTAATAATTACCAGTTATATGTCAATATCAACATTAAAAGTGATTGTTAATATTACATGAAAATAGCTACTAATCTCACTGTTAAAAAGGAGCATCATCCTTGGTATTTTAGTCAATTCTTGGACAGATTTGGAAATAGATAATAACCATTAATATTTGCTTTATTTTTATTATGTCTTCTTTTTGAAATTATGAATATACTGAGCCTGTGAACCTGGAGAAGAAAGATTCATTTACTATGAGCCCTGAGAAGGAATATATCTATGGGTATGGACTCCCATGGTCAACTGAATGCCCAAATTTTATATGTAGTAAGTGTTTAGCAGCCATTTGCTAACAGGGGCTTCTTGTGTATTCTGTATACCAGGCAGAACCTCAGATTGAACTCTCAGCTTCCTGCACTACACCCGCTTATTTAAGCCCTCTGAGTCAACAGCTATAGAGAAACCCTCGTTTCATCTTCAACTAACTGATACCTGCCCCATCCAATCAGAACTGCACAATCTGTATACCTCATTTACATGAAGTAGACCTAATTGAGAACCTGGGTGGGGACTTTTTCTATAAAAGGCAGCCTATCCTTTGCCTCTGTGCAACAAAAATTAGCTTGCTACCTGAATCTGTGTCTCCTGAGCTGTTGCTCCTTTGCTCAAATAAATTCTTCTTATTCATTATTACCTTCTAAAATTAATTTTTATTTATGGCCTTAGGGTGATTATGTGAAAGGGTTTTAAACCAGCTAATAATATCAAGATTCTGATCTGTTTTTTGGCCTCTTGACCTTTAAACCAAACAGTATCTCTTTTTTGAATTATAAAGTATTCACAGTTGTTCAAAACTAAATGCAAAAATTGAAGCATAAATATATATTTAAAGCAGTACATGTTTAACTGACAAGGATTCCCATTTATCACAGTGTGAACAAATTAGACCACATTTCCCCCCATTTGTTAACTTCAGTAACTTGGCTTACCCTGTACATTTTTCTAATATAAAATATTTAATGTAAGGCAAAATATAAGGTTTATAATATCAAAATGATTTAGATCATCAAGATAAAATAAAACAATGATGAGATACAGAAGCACAGTAATGTTAAATATCTAGGACCTTAATTTTCAGTAATTGTTTGAAATGTGATACCTACTTTTGAATTATTTTCATAGATTGAGATATAAGTTCACTACAATGCTCTGTGCCCAATTGTGATAAGAAGGTAAAAGAGAAATGTTTTCTGGCCATCATGTTTTCTTTAAGGAACTTAAATTACCTATCTATACATATAAAAAAGGAATATGCTAATTGTTCATTACCGTGTCCCAATAACGACCGATTTGCTTATTGACAGACCAGCAGGGGCTCACGCAGCAGGGGGACTTGTGTGAAGCTTGCCTCCCTGCCCCCAGTACCTGAGTCCTCTTTTTCTCCTGGGTGCACGCACCCCACAAACACCCCCGTAACACAGTGCCCCTGCCGGGGATGCAACTGAGGTGGAGGAGCGAGGGGGACACCTGCATGGCAGAAGGCTGGTTCTTGGTTCTTGGGGCGGGTCTGCAGCCACCAACTGGGGGGTGTATGCATCAGCAGTGACCCCCAGGAGGAGTCACACACAGAAATCGAGAGGGTGTGGACCCAACACCATGAAGGAATGGCCCAGGCCCGACAATAGAGAGTGCACAGGCGACCCTCACACCACAGGAAAGCTGCTGCATTCTCCAGCAGTCCATTCATTCATCTGCCCAGACGGGGGCTCGCGTCCTGGGCGGAATGCCCTCTGAGGACAAGCCAGGCCCAACCATGCCTGTCACCTGCGAATTCCGGAGGGGAGCGGATGGAGAGCCGCTCCAGGCTTGGGAGTGGGCATGCTGGGGGGAGCGGGAAAGGTCTCCGCATCCCCAACCACCTTCAGCACTCAATGGGAGAAAAGCCTTGCACGCATGAATGCACAGGTACGCTCACATAACGCAGCAGTCCACGCAGTGGACACTGGTCCGGGCCAGCTGGACCCCCCCCTGCCGCAACTCGGAGAGGGAGGCATGGGTCACCGTAGGCAAGACAAAACTGCGTCATCACTTGGCCCCTCAAAGCCGGTGCAAGGGGGGCCTGAGCGCCCAAACAGAGGCGGATACAGGTCCCAGAGAGGAAAGCAGTCAGTACTAAGGATGAAAAGCATAGAAATTTTAATTAGCCTGTAAAAAGAGTAAAAGAGTGAGGGAAGAAGGAGGGAAGAAGTTTATAAAGGAGTCAGTAGAGAACAGAGTTAAAGAAGGAAAGAGGACGTGTGAGTGAAGTGTAGGAGCTATAATGAAAATCAAGTATAGTTGTGTACTGGCGACAGATTTTGAAAGTAGGAGTCAGAAAAGAAAAAAAAGATAAGTGATAGTGAATAATTAGGTATGTAGATAGATAGATATTAAAACAGTGAAAGTCAATAGAGAAGAGTGTATGGGAAAGGTAGGATGAGAGAGAAAGGGAAGGAAGAAAAAATTTAAAGGGGAGCTGGTAGAGCTTAAAAGGAGAATGGGAAGAAGGAAGTAATGGGGCAGGGAGCAAAGCAGGTCCGAGGGAGGAAGTGAAGAAAAATAATTAAGGTAGAAAGGAAGGAAAAGGGGAGGGAAGGCAGGGATAATGATAAAGGAAAGAAGAAATGTGGGGAGGGAGGGTGGGTAGGAGAAAGATGGGAAGAAGGATGATGGAACAAAAGTAGGAAATAAGGAGGGAAGAAAAGTTTATAGCCCTGACCGGTTTTGCTCAGTGGATAGAGGGTGGGCCTGCGGACTGAAGGGTCCCGGGTTGGATTCCAGTCAAGGGCATGTACCTTGGTTTTGGGTATACACCCAGTAGGAGGTGTGCAGTAGGCAGCTGGTCGATGTTTCTCTATCATCAATGTTTCTAGCTTTCTATCCCTTTCCCTTTCTCTCTGTAAAAAATCAATACAAAAAAGAATTAAAAAAAAGAAAAGTTTATAAATGATGAGTCAGTAGGAAAAAGTGTTACATAAAGGAGAGAGGAAAATTGTGTGAGAGGGAAAAGCCAATAAGGAAGACAAATACAACTGTGTGTGAAGGGGATAAGATTTTTTTTTAAAAGTTAATAGCGGCCCTAACAGGTTTGGCTCAGTGGATAGAGCATCTGCCTGAGGATTCAAGGGTCCCAGGTTCGATTCTGGTCAAGGGCATGTTCCTTGGTTGTGGGCACATCCCCAGTAGGGAGTGTGCAGGAGGCAACTGATCGATGTTTCTCTCTCATCGATGTTTCTAACTTTCAATCCCTCTCCCTTCCTCTCGGTAGCAGGGGAGGGCAGTTAGGGGTGACCAAGCCAGTAGGTGAGGTCAGTTAGGGGGATCAGGCCAGCAGCCAGAGTGGTAAGGGCAGTCAGGTATGTGGTTAGGAGCCAGAGGTCCTGGATTGCGAGAGGGATGTCCAAATGCCAGGGTTCAGGCCTAAACTGGCAGCTGGACGTCCCCCAAGGGCTTCCACATTAGAGAGGGTACAGGTCGGGCTGAGGCCCCCCCACCCCCATGCATGAATTTTGTGCACCAGGCCTCTAGTAATACATAAAAATGAATGATTATTGAAAAAATATAATAAAATGCTTTAACAAAATTGTATTTTTCTATCAGACTTCAAGTTTAGTGATAAGCATATATGGTGCAATAAAGAAAATTTAACTTATTTTTGCAAATTTGCATGTAATTTTTGATTATTATAATTTCACTATTGTGTGCTGAACCAGTAGAAATACTCAATAATTGTTTTGGTCTTTAAATTAAAATACTTTCAAAATAAGATTATTAGCCATTGGATCAAAATTAAATTACTTTAACAATAGTTAATTACAGATTACACATATCCCTATCCCCAACTCACTTTCTTTGGGAATAAATATTAAAGAAAGATTTATATCACTAACTACCAACTCAGTGTTGGTTTCTGTCGTAAGAATATCCTCAAGCAAATCTCTTTAAATCTAACAAAATAGCATGGGACGGTATCACCCAAAGGAGCACAGTCTCTAGGGTTACAATCACTTCTGTCAATTTGATCTATCTCTGAGTTATCATTCAAATTATGTAGATATCCATTTTCATGCAATAACTTACAAAGTGAATATATTCATCTATTTCTTATATTATTTTTCTCTGTCTCCCTTCCTCTTTTCTTGTTCTGTTTGAATTTTAATTATTATTTTTTTATTTATGCTCTCTTTTATTTTCTTTTTCTTCTGACATTTACCTTTGGCAAATAACTTGCCAAATAATTCCTCTCTGTGTTTTGCATTGGTTAGTCATAAATTAGGTTATGAGCTACAATTTGTATTAGATGTTATATAAAAGGGGAGAAGGAAAGAGTAGGAGATTAAAACTGAAACATATACAAACACACGTACACACACACACACACACACACAGCCCTTGATTCAGAATTTCTTTTTAATAGTTTTCCACATGTGTAATCACTCACTGCAAACAGACAAAAAAAAAGCAATGTTTATGAGGTATATTTTCCTACATTAATTTTTCTATCATGCTAATCACAGAACCAACTCTGAGACCATGGCATTTTGGGATGTCCTTCCATAAAGCTATGAAGGGCAGGATTGTTGGCATTGTAGGCCTTGTGATCTAGGATATTTATTATCTTATGTTAAAGTTATTTGAAATTGGTGGATCAAGTTTGATTTAAATATGAAAATAAATATTTTATAAATGGGTTATAAGCATCAATACAATAGTATTAAATAAACTGCTAAAACATTTCTATTCATATGCTTTCTAATGATATTTTATTGTTATACTGAGAAGTATACCTCTTTTTTTTAATCTTTACCCAAAAATATATTTTTTATTGATTTTGAGAGAGAGAGGAAGGGAGAGAAAGAGAGAAACCTTGATATGAGTGAAACATTGATCACTTGGCTACTATAGTCACCTCAACTGGGGATTGAACCTGCAAATGTAGGTATATGCCTTGATCTGGAGTCAAACCCAGAACTTTTTGGTGTAAGGGAAGACACCCCAACCAACTGAGCCACCCCGCCAAGGCAGAGTATACTTTTTTTAGAATACAGTGCTGTTCGTCTAGTAAATGTAATACACTTTTGGAGAAATATTTTACAAATGTATTTCTTAGAAAATATTCTAGTTATATTGCAAGGGGTGTTTTTCAGTGAAGAAATGATAAAGCAAATGTGTTTCTGTACCTGCTTAGGCATAAATATTTTTTTTGTTGTTGATGTTTGTTTGATTTTAATGTAGGTCCTTGCACTTATTAAAAGAAATAACTTGAGAGAGAGAGAACATTACATAAAAAGCTCATTATATAAACACATTGACTTTTAATTTACTCAGGATACAACATTTTGCCTAATAAAAGTGGAAAATCAAATTACTTCCATAGCTCTTTTTAGAAATTTATTCTGCCAGGACAATGAAACAAAATACTCATGATAGGAAAATTAAATTAAATGGAGATGGACCTTTACAAGTATTAGAAGATAAATATAATCTCTTTTAAGATGTTTAAAAAATGTGGTGTGCCCTATTTTTGACAAACTTTTAGAGATACTTTTTAAAAACTTATATTAATTCTTGAAAGTATTTAGATGTCTTCTTTTTCCCCCCATTGATCTCCTCTTCTCTACATCATCTCCCTCAGGCCTGCACCATACTATTGTCTGTGTTCATGGGTTATGCATATATGCATATACTGTAAGTACTTTGGTTAATCTCTTCTTGCTCCTGCCTCAACCCTTCCCTCAGAGATTCATCAGTATGTTCCATGTTTCCATAACTCTGGATCTATTTTTTTCATCAGTTTATTTAGTTTATTAGAATCCATATATGAGTGAAATCATGTAATACTTTTCTTTCTCTGACTGGCTTATTTCACTGTGCATAATACTCTCCGGTTCCCTCCATGCTATCTCAAAGGGTAAGAGGTCCTTCTTTTTTAATCATTTTTATCTACTCATATATTGATGGGCATTTGGATTGGAAGAATTAACATAATCCAAATGTCATACTACCCAAAGAAATGTATAGATTCAATGCAATCCCTATGGCATATTCACATATCTAGAACAAATACTCCAAAAATTTATATGGAACCAAAAAAGACCCTGAATAGCCATAGCAATCTTGAGAAAGAAGAACAAAGTAGGAGGGATTTTAATACGGGATATCAAGTTATACTACAAAGCCATTGTACCCAAAAGAGCCTGGTACTGACACAAGAACAGGCATATAGATCAATGGAACAGAGCATATAATGGAGTCAAGACAGTCTTCAATGGTGTTGGGAAAATTGGATATGTACTTTCAAAAAATGAAACTAGACCACAGGTAGGGTCCCTTGGGTGGCCTGCAGAGATGGGCCTCCAGATCATACCCCCAGCTTTGCAGCCCTGCCCCCCTCTGCCTCTTCTGGTTGCCATCTGTGGGGCAATTGGTGGGGTGATTGGGCCCCCGCTTGCACCCGCCTTGGCCTGTTGTCACCTGCTCAGCTGCTCCACCATCCTGCCACGGTCCCACTCACATCAGGGCCCATTGGGGCCAACAGCACCTTCATTGCCACCACATTGCTGGCACGTTGTCGCTGATGCCGATAATGTTCCATGCCGCCCCCTGGTGGTCAGCGCATGTCATAGCAAGTGGTCAAACTCCTGGTCTCCTGGTTGAATGACTGACTGCCTGAGGGGACAATTTGCATATTAGGCTTTTTAAATTTAATTGATTTTTTACAGAGAGGAAGGGAGAGGGATAGAGAGTTGGAAACATCGATAAGAGAGAAACATCGATCAGCTGCCTCCTGCGCACCCACTACTGGGGATGTGCCCACAACCAAGGTACATGCCCTTGACCAGAATCGAACCTGGGACCCTTCAGTCCGCAGACCAATGCTTTATCCATTAAACCAAACAGGTTAGGGCACAAAGTCATCTTTTAAAAATTATGGATTTATTCTGTTGACTCTTTACTAATAAGTATACATTTGTTATAGTCTTGGAAAAAATTATGAATATCAAGTTGAATTTCTATTTTAACAATACTACCTGTCAAAACATTTAATAAAATCATTGTTTTTTCAGAAGCTTTGATCTAAAATTCAAAATTAGCTGAGATTTTATTGAACAACAATTAAATTTATTGTCATGTAAAGGCTTTTTTTAGTAATGTAATAATATATATACTATTTTATATGTAATATATAACCACACATCTGTATGTATGCTTACATGCATACTCTTAAGTGCATATTTTTATAATTTTTTAAAATATCTTCCAGTCAATACAACTTAAGTAAATTTATAAGATGCAATATTAAAGTAAGATTTATGAATCATTATATTGACATTCTTGTAACTACCATGTGGTCAGTATGATTTTGTAAGAAATACTGCTTTTTAAGAAAACAAAAATATTATGCTGAGAGGGTGCCTTATAATCCCACATTAGTGAATATTCACTTTATTTATCAGATCTTTCAGACAAGTATAACTTTAATGAACAAAGGTGAATAAAAGCCCAATTTAAAATATAATTAAAGAAACATATGATGACAATGTCACATCAAAAAAGAATATCAATAAAGAGATAGAAATTGTAAAAAAATAACCCAAAGGAAACTCTGGAATTGAAATGAATAATAACTATAAATTTAAAAAAATATATACTGGAGTCTCTTAACATATTTGAAATTACAGAAGAAAGAATAAGTAAGCTTAAAGAGAAATTTAGAGATATTATGCAAGTTGCATAACAGAGAAGGAAAGGATAAAAGGAAATGAAGCGTCTTGGAGAAACGTCAAACACTCCTAAGTATACCAACCTGTGCATAAAGAATATACCAGCAAGTGAGAGGAAGGAGGAATAGAAAATCCACTCAAATATATAAGACCTGGAAACTCCTGACATTTGCTGAAAAACATTAACCTACACACCTAGAAAAGTCAGTGATTAATAAATCCAAGTACAATAAAAGCAGAAAGGGCCACAAATGTATGCAACAGAGTAAAAAGTCTTTGTTTATTCATCTTTAGTACGGATGGAAGGATCGGTGGGATACTATGAACTGGATAAATACTGCAGAAACAGTATTTAAAATGCTTAAGGAAAAACTCAAAAAATTTCCTCAGGCTGTAAATCTTATAAGAATTTTTAATGACTTGCTCGAGCCATGTACATATCCAAGGCTGTAAATCTCATGTTAGTTGGTTATGCCCTATCTTACAACTATAAATCGGTCCTAAATCTGAACAACTTTTCTCAAATACATGTTGACAGTCACAACCAATCAGGAGAAAGATACCAATGAATCAAATTCTAATAATCCCCTAGGGTTCAGTTAGCCCTAAAATGGGTGATGGTTTCTGTAGTTTTCTTCCTGTTACCTCAGTGTCCATGTTACTGTTAGTCTTCTAACACCGAATTTCAGAAAACTGAGCCAAGTCCATCCAATCAGTTAGTGTAACTAGTATAGCTTATGCTTCTCTGAGTAACTCCGACTGATATAGCCAATGTTTTAAAAATTATATTCTGCTATTTTCCATTTATATAAAATGTTTAGTAATAAAGATAAACATTTCTGAAATTATATTATGCTTTTGATATAAACATACCACAAAGCACATTTAAAGTTATCACTAACATAATAGATATTTGCCAATGCTGAGCACTTCACTGTAGAGGTAGTATATTTTATGATTATTTAGAATCATTGTGCCAAATGATCTTTTATTACATTACATTAGAGTTGCAGTCATGTAAGCATAATTACTTACAATTTGTGTGAAGATTTCCCTAAATATTCTCTCACCTACAAGAAGAAAAGGGATCTTTTAGTTCCTCGGTCTATATTTTCTACTGGACCGTAGTATAGGATTAGTGACACATATGTTGCTGTTATGTTAACTTGGAAATGAACTAAATGCCTGTAGTTTCTCTTTCTGTAAGTCATTTGCGTTTAGACCACTAAAATGAATCATGAAATAATCTATTCCCAAATCTAATTAATAGATATTGTTCAAAGGGTATTTGATTACTTTGATTACATTTTTCTACAAGCTAGGAGAGATATATTAGTTTGCTAGGGTTATCATAACAAAATACAACAGACCAGGTGACTTTAATTCAAAATTTTATTTTCTCACAGTTCTAGAGGTTAGAGCTACAAGATCAAGATGTCAGCAGGTTTGATTTCTTCTGAGTACTCTCTCCCTGGCTTGCAGATGCTGCCTTCTTACTTTGTGTTCACATGTGTCTCTATGCATATATGTGTCTGGGTGTCTGGTTCTCTCTCTCTCTCTCTCTCTCTCTCTCTCACACACACACACACACACACACACACTCCTGTCCTATTCTTCTCCCTTTTTATAAGACATCAGTTATATTGGATTACTGTCCACTCTAATGTCTCTGTTTTAATTCAGTAACCTCTTTAAATTCCCTCTCTCCAAATGCAGTCACATTTCTGAGGTAATTCATGGTTAGGGCATCAACATATCAATTTTAAAGAAATATAGTTCAGTCCATAATAAGAGAGAAATTATCCTGGAAATTATGCGAACAATTTTTAAAGATTAAAAAACAAAAAAACTATGAGATTCAGCTTCTTGCTCAAGTTCATTGAGATCATTAGTGACAGAGCTCATCCTCAAACCCAGATACCCACATCCCAATTTCAAGATCCTTTCTATCTCACAATTTTACTTCCATTATTATATCAAATGCACTACTGTGAATTAGGAAATTGCATACAATATACATGGTTGGCATAGTAAAAGTATTTTTTTATTTTTTCTATAGTTTTAGTATTGGTTTAACATCACTGTCAACTTTTTTAAAATTAGTCTTCATTGGGACTTACTGAACAGATATGAGACTTATGAAGAAACCAACATATTGGTGTTCAATAAAATTTTGATCCTCAATGATTCCTAAAGATTCCTGTGCATTCTCAAAGAACTAAACAGGTATTCTAGAAACTTTTACATCAGAATATTGCTAAAATTCTCTATATGTATCTTTTATCAGATAACATGAAAAATAAGAAAACATATTTTATAAGCATATTTGTAAACCATTTATAGTTCACACCAGATTTTTAATGTTATAGAAATAAGCATGAAGCATAAAATAATAATGGATAGTGTAATTTCTTTAAAAAGTGGTTATATGAAATAGAATCTAAACCAGTAATGGTGAACCTATGACACACATGTCAGAGGTGACATGTGAACTCATTCTTTTGGCTGATTTTTCTTTGTTAAATGGCATTTAAATATATAAAATAAATATCAAAAATATAAGTCTTTGTTTTACTATAGTTTCAAATATCAAAAAATTTCTATATGTGACACGGCACCAGAGTTAAGCTAGGGTTTTTCAAAATGCTGACACGCCGAGCTCAAAAGGTTCGCCGTCACTGGTCTAAACCATGCTGTTTTTTAGTGAAATATGAATTCTTAGTAAATCATACAAATGACAAACTGCTTAAACATAAACAGGATCAAGAGCAAAGTAGAAGTGTTAAAGCCAAATTTGAGGAAGCCAATACAAATGAATCCAAATTAGCTATGTATGTTTTAGTTCTTGCATTGGAAACAGTGTGCATGCTATGATTTAGAATACTCGTAAATGTGTCATTGGATATCAGACTAAACTATGCCAGTAATATTTTTAGTTGTCCTTTCTTTAGATCACAGAAATCATTTTAATCTGGTAATCTCTACCATGTAGACATCTTGGTCTACAAAACAAAAAATTGCAAGTTTAATGTCATTGGACCTGTGGTGCTATTATTAAATAGCATGGGCAACTAATTCTCCCAATAAATACGTTCTTACACAGAAGCATATAAATCCAAATCCTTGGTTACATTTCCACAGAGTTTTGGATTTTCACAAAGTGCTTGTCTCTTCATTGGAACAAGCTTATTGAATTAAAAATCATTTGGAAATCATATGCCTCATCTGTAAAGCATGGTGTTTTATGGCAGTTGGCAAATGCAAATACAAGAATGGGTACATATTCAGGGATCTGATTTGGAAACTGGGTTAAGACTTTAGAGGCAGGACCGAGTATCATGCTTCCAAATAGACTTTTGAGACTAAAAAATGACTTACAGGTATAAAGACCAGACCTGGCACTATTACCATAAGAGAAGGTTTAAAACCAGAATCCAATACCCATATATCTGTATGACCAGGGCAATGAAAGGCAAGCAGGAAAAGATTGAGTTATTGTTCTACAGTGACAATTAGCATGATCATAGATATCAGATAATATGCATTATAGTGTAGTTCAAGTGAGAATGGAATTTCAATGGAGAAACCTAAACAGTAAAACTTAAGGACAGATAAATATTTATCAGGACATGACTGCAAAGACAGCTCAGCGACAATCAGACCCTGATATATTTACTTATTATTGACAATGTGAATCGACTTTTGTCATTGAATATATAGGATTTTATTGCACAGAAGCAGTACTGGGCACCCTGTTCACTGAGATGTCACAGATTCTGCGAAGGTTCAAAAGCTCGCCTGTAAGCATTGATCTTCCCATCAGTCTCTTTGACTTTATCACCACCATGGACGGAACCAAACAAATTAACTCCCTTGTGTGTGAGGCATAATGTGGTGTTAAACCAAGTTGCTGCAGGGTCATAAATTTCTTTTCCACAAAGCATGTTCAGAAGGTATGCTTTCAGATTGTTTTAGCCTTGCAAAGATGACTTTAAAAAAGCATATCAGAACAATGTAGAACAAAGGTCAGCCACTTCTAGTTGATATAATTGGATAAGCCTACTTTCTACCTAATCCTGATCTCATGGATAAGTGTCATGGTAATAGATTCCATATTTGGGGAGCCAAGGATATCCAGCAGCTAAGTTAAATTTTTATGCTGGCAATTCCATAATTCTCCTAGTGCTTACATGATTCTGTAATTCTACTAAAGGCTTAAGTCTGACCTACAATTTATTGAGGTTACTAACTATAAACATTGTTGTAACATCTGTACACTGTAAAATATGTATTAATTAAAAGTCCTTGACTTCACAGAGTTTAGACTCTAATTAATGATGAGATAGGCAGAGAAACTAAGATAACAAGCCAGGAATTTGAGTACAAAGAAAAATGCAGATATGATTTCAAACAGATGTTCTTAACTGTCTCCTTTGTCACCTTCAAGTTAATCCTCACTTTTTTTTCCCACTTCAATATTTGTATTTTCTTTTATTACTTTGATTCAAAAAATTTTAACAAAGTGGGGTGAATTACAGATAAGCAACTTTATTTTAAGCCCTTGCTAGACATCTTTACACAAATAAATCAGAAATGCAAATTCAATGTGTCCCAAATATAACTCATCCTTATGTCCCCTTTATATTCCTCAAACCAGTTTTTTTTATTAAATCTTCCATCTCAGTCAATGGTTTCATGTTTTCCCATAAATTTTAAATCTTAAGAAAATCCTAGATCAGTGATGGTGAACCTTTTGAGCTCAGCGTGTCAGCATTTTGAAAAACCTTAACTTAACTCTGGTTCCGTATCACATATAGAAATTTTTTGATATTCGCACCCATAGTAAAACAAAGACTTATATTTTTGATATTTATTTTATATATTTAAATGCCATGTAACAAAGAAAAATCAACCAAAAGAATGAGTTCACATGTCACCTCTGACACACGTGTCATAGGTTCGCCATCACTGTCCTAGATCCTCCTAGGTCCCTCATTCTCCATTTTTAGTCATCCAGATGTATTGTTTCTGTTTCAAATATTGTTCTGTTCATTCCTTTTCTATATCCTCATGGCTTTCCTATATAATTGCTCTTTCCTACTGGTTTGAAAAATGTTCCTTTTTTCTTTTATTTCACTCTATTCCAATAAATGTTAAACTTATCAACTAGAGAATTTGTTTCTTTTTAAACTTCAAACTGATCATTTCAATTTTGATTCGAAGTTTTCATAGAGTTTCTTATTTATGGACATACTAGTGACCCGGTGTATAAAATTCATGCACATTAAAAGGGAATTAATTAGAAGAAATCTACACTAATAAAAGAGAAATATGGTAATTGGCGTACGACTGCTACCCTTTTCATTGGCTAAACAGCGAGATATGCAAATTAACCGCCAACAAAGATGGCAGTTAATTTGCATATGTAGGCACAATGCAGGGAGGCGAAA
>NW_006299386.1:96974-117640 GCF_000327345.1 Myotis davidii | reverse complement strand
CGGGGCAAGGGGCCGATCCTGCGATTAGAGTGTGATGGGGGTCAACGCCTGAGGTCTCCCAGTATGTGAGAGGAGACTGGGCTGAGGGATTACCCCCCCACACCCACCCAGTGCATGAATTTTGTGCACGGGGCCCCTAGTATTTTAATATTTACTATTTGCCCTTTCTCTATAATTGAAGTGTCAGAGATGAAGGAAAATTAGTAAAATGCATATGAAACTCTTCCTCCTGTCAGAGTCTGGGGCATGCCATGGGACCCAGAGTCAAGTCCCTGCCCACCCACAGGCACCTCAAAATCAAATGAGACCCAGATTTGGCTGGCCCCACCCCCGCCAAGCCCCACCAGACAGGGTCAGAACCTCAGGTTCCCCAGCCTGGCACCAGGCAGGGGGTGCAGCCTCAGGTTCCCCGTGAAGCCCTGCTGGTGAGGGGGCACAGCCTCAGTTCCCCCAGTGCACCCGCAGGTCCCCTGTCCCAGCACTGGGGTGAGGGGCATGGCCTGATGTCCCCCATCAAGCCCCATCAGGTGAGGGGCAAAACCTCATGTCTCCTGCGCCACCCCGGTGCCAAGCAGCCTCAGGTCCTTGCTGATCATTCATTATAGCTTGTTACGGGAACTCTGCCTCCACTGTGGGCATAGCCATCTTGTGTTATGGGAACACTGCCTCAACTGTGGGCAGAGCCATCTTGTGATGGCATGATGGACCGAGGGTCAATTTGCATATCACAGCTTTATTATACAGGACTAGAGACCTGTTGCAAGAAATTCGTGCAAGGGGCTCAGCCCTCGCAGCCCTAGTTTTGTCTGGTCCTTCTGCTGTTCTGTCTAATTAGCATATTAGCTCTTTATTATATAGGATACAAAACTTCATATGGACTACATAATCCATTGTGATCTAACTCAGCAGTCCTGTTGTACAATCTTTTCTGTTCCAAAACCTTGCCTGTCTTTTTTTTTTTTTTTTTTTAGCAACATTTAACCCAATTTGTCCCAAGCTCCTAAATTGTCAGGCCTTTGTGTATTATCTTGCCTAAAATGTGCTTAGACTATGTTCAGCTATCAACCATAAGACTCTTTATAAAGTTTTAACACCCTCAAACAGGGATTTGGTTTCTTTCTGTCTGCTTTCACTATTCTTTGTATGCATTTCATTAAAGCAATGACCACATTGTGTTGAGTCAATTCATTTGTATTTTTGATTGTCTTGTCTCTAGAACATATGTTACTGGAGAAGAAGGACGGATCTTATCATTATTGTGAATGAACAACTAGTATTAAACTGTTACTTTAATTGTGTTTACCAAAGCACTAAAAGCAGCTGGATGTTTCTGATAGACTTTAAACTAAGTACCCTTTATAGTTCTTCTCTATAGAGATAAGATAATTTTCAACATGTGAAGTCAGTGGAGTGGGCTAGGAGTTACTTCATTGTAGAAATTAGGAAAAGCAAAACTCTATGAATCAGGATAAGCTTGGTTACACTGAACTGACAACCCAATAACTCTGTAGTTTGATAATTACTATTTATGTTTCTCTCAATAAGTCAGCTGTTGATAAGAATGTCCTTCTAGGGCAGCTCTTCACCCACCATGTGACACCTCTGCAATCCGTACTGAGGGAGTCTCCACTATACATAATTCTTCACTTGTACACCCAGGATGATGAAAAAGAAAGAATGGAAAATCTCCTGTTAATTCTTATGTATTTCTGCCATTGGCTACATGTAAGTCATACTGAACTTCAATAGGACAGAGAAGTGTAATCACCCCGTATGCTTAGGAGGAGAGAAAAACAAGGAATATCACTTTCTACCATAATGATAAGTAACCAACATAAATTATCAAAAAGAAACTTCAATATTAAATATTAGCATGCCAGTTTAATGCATTACAGTGAAACCATTTCATATTGATCAAATATCAAGTTATACAATTTTTTAAAAATATATGATTGACACTTTTTTGCTTCTAATTGGGTAATGTCTGGCAAGTGTAGCTAATATTAAAAAAAAAGAAATATTGTGACTGGCTGGCAGTTCAGTAGATTAGAGCATTGTCCAATATGCCAACATTGTGAGTATGATCCCCTGTCAGATATGAAAATCAATCAATAAATGCATAAATAAGTGGAACAACAAATCTCTCTCTCTCTCTCTCTCTCTCTCTCTCTCTCTCTCTCTCTCTCTCTCTCTCTCTCTCTCTCTCTCTCTCTCTCTCTCTCTCTCTCTCTCTCTCTCTCTCTCTCTCAAACCAATTTTAAAAAGTTTTAAAAAGAAATATACTAAGTTAAGATGGCAGGATAGCTGCCTTTTTAAAGACTGTGGTAAAAATAAGTGATTGTGCACCTTAAGATATATGGGTATTATGAAAGCTGTATGTTGGAATACATGAAATGTATTAAAATGTGTTTTAGTTTGAATAATTATTAATTATACATTTAATTTTTCCAAATTTCCAAAAATAAATTTGAATATGTATTTGTATAGTGACAGTTGTTATTTAGAAAGATGAGAGTTTAATCATTGTAAAATGTTAAGCCATGCAAACAACATTTTAATCCACAAATATCACATGTACATTTTGGTATTAAAAGATACTGTATTTTAAAGCAGTAATAAATTGTTACCTAAAATAATATGCACGTAGTATATATTTTCTCCGAAGTGGAGATCTATCTTTCTACTGTCTATATATTTTGTGTCTTATTGATTATGTCTTATGACTATAATAAAACTACCCTACCTGACATCTACGAAAACCACAAATAAACTATTTTTTTGTCAATACCTCTCTAGATTGTGCAGGATTGAATTTATTGGTGATTTTCTACTTGGTGTTAATTCATTGGAATAACCACTAAACCATCCCACATCCCCAAATGCTGTGATTTGTTAGGATGACAGCAAATGTTCTGTTGAATAGAAAACCCTCCAGTTTTATTGCTGCCTCTCCTCCCTCTTTTAATCCCACATCAAATACATGTGACAGTTAACTTTCTTTCTTGAAAGGTGCCTTGAATTTCTCTTGCCAGCTGCTTCTAAATTCTTTTATTTCTTCCCAAAGATGAGGAGATTTAACAATTTTCCCTTTCTCTTTTTTCTATTTTCTGATTTAGGATATGCATAGATAAGTGCCATTGCACATCGTAATTCAACTCTGTATTTCAAGCTGAAGGAGAACTAAAATAAGTGTTGGAAGGATATCTCCTTTAGGGTTACTGAGAATTTAGAGTCTCTGAAGACACAGATCATAAAATTATTACTTATTTACCTTATGCAATTTTCTCCTTATTTAGCATTTAATTTTGAGTATGTTATTAGCTACAGAATTATAACGTTATAGGCCCCTAGCCAGCATTACATTTAGTAATATGTTTAATGTGTAGTAAATTTAGTTTCTATTTAATATTGGTAGAACCTACTGGTACCTGGAAGATACCTGAGAGAAAGGTGCAATGTAGTCAGCAAGGAGTATTGTCATACTCCATCAAAGCACTTTCACATGTTAATATACAAGAATCTGTCATTTTGAAACATTGTTAGGAAAATAACACACCTTAGAATCATGAAATAGCCACTTTGAGATTTATTTATTTATTTATAATTACAATTTTTCTTTTATCTCATGTGTTTCCTAAACATGAATTAAATATAAATTACTAATTCTCCAATTTACCTTGATACTTAAAAAGAAGATGATGCAAGCTGATCAATGATTCTCTCTCATCATTAATGTTTCTATCTCTCCCTCTCCCTTCCTTTCTGAAATCAATAAAAATATATTAAATAACAGAAGATGCTGCAAGATTTTCATATGCTTACTTTTTATTTAATTAAATAATTTAATGTATGTAATAGAAGATACAGAATAGAAATAAATCTTATTTATAAAAATCATGAGTCTGTGAATGTTACTTATACCTATTTATTAATATATATATTATCTTTATTGACAATATATGATTTTCCTCTTCTGTTTCTATTAACCAAGATGATATTACATTTTCTCAACTGAATGTATAAAATGATGCTAAAAAACTTAGACCTAATTGTTTAAAATATCTACTCAAAAATGCCATTCATTTATAATGTCCACTTAATGATGAAATTTTATTGCAAACCATCATGTCAGTGATTATTATAAAACACTAGCAAGAGGGAAACCATAGAGGCCTATGCTTATATATGTACATAAAATTTTAAATTTTAATTTAATATACAAAAAATCTTGCAGGTTCTAACTTTATCTGTGAATTTTGAAATTATTAAAGTGACCTGAATTAGATTTTACACCAGTGATCTGTGTCTACTATTGAAAGTTAACATACTGCTGCAACAAATTTAACTAGCAAAAGGAAGCATTCATTTTAGTGAAGTTCAATAATTTGAAAAATAATCAATAATAACTACCAATTATTCAACATTTACTCTGAACCACAAAATACACTAACACTTTATTGATATGAGCCTTATGAGATCATTAATTACTGCTCCACAAAATTTTATATGCAGAAACATTTTAAAAAATAATTCCACAATGTCTGTCTGAAAAGGGCTATGAAAACTTTGGAAAGGAGAAATTCAATAATTGTCTCCACTTAGGGCAGAGGAGAGGGGGATACAGAATGTATTTCTTTTATCATAACAATACACTAATAGTTAATATGACACAGTGTGCATAGTAGACTATTTTATGTTTTTTAATTCTTAAATATTTCATGCTTACTAGAGAATCAAATTTATATTTTATTTTCTTCATCATTAGGTTTTTAAAATTTCAAAGAGTATTTCAATGAATGTTTCCTATATCAGTTTTTTTTTTTTCTAAACGTAATGTACTTTTTGTGATAACTGTTCTATTTTTTTGGAAGAAAACTAATATGCCATGGCTGGCAGTGTCTGTAAATAAGATATTTTAAAAATAATTACTTAAGATAAGACACATGTTATAAGGCATCTACAGCAGTTCTTTGTAGTTGTTGATATTTTGACTTTTACTGTCACCTTAAATTTACTTAGGAATCAAAAGATCTGTCTCACTGATCTAGAAGAGGGCTAGGCAGTCAGGGACTGGGCCATGGGAAGGGAAAGTAGAACCCGGAAGTCCAAGAATAACAAGATCTTACAAATGTGGACAGAATGCAGCTTATTGACTGTGTTTTGTTCCCCTGCTCCTGGAGAAACAAAGTAACCTAATGCTGAACCCAGCTAGGGGGCAGTTACCAGGGCAACCCAGCTGCTTAGAAGGAAGCTTTACAATGTACGGATGCTGCTAACGCAGGATTCTTGGAAATGACCAATCAGGAGCGAGCAAAGCGTACATCCACCACTAGACAAAGAAGTGCACACTCTTCTCTTCTCTCTCTGGCATACGGGATTCCTGGCTCTCTTGTGGCAGGGTATATGCTCCCCTGCACCCACATGGCTTATGGCCATATGGGACTCTACACACGAACTAATGGACTTATCTTTGATGCTAAACTACACCCAGTTGCAACATGGAATGGAAGCTCTGGACACTGGCCTCTCCTAGAATCCCAGCTCCAACTTTTCCAGGATATGCTTAAGGGACATTGGACTTTGGAACCTGAGACAAAGAAGCTTCATTGCCAGTGGGCTTGGGCTCCCTTCCTGCTCCTACCTGCTGCTCCTTGCTGGTCCCTGCTGTAGGGGGTCCATCTCGCTCTCAATAAACTTTGCTTCCACTTACTGTCTCTGTCCCTGAACTCATTCTTTGATTTTACGAGACAATGAACTCGTACCAGAATCACAGCGCTTTGCTTTCATTAGTTTAATTTATTAAATTTATTTATTCTGACATTTACTGCTACTCCCTTAGCAAGGGCATCTGTAGTCTGACCTGTATGACTGAATCCAGCCATTACCACTCAGCTGATACTGGTTAATAACTCAGAATGTTTGTATTGCTTGCCTGTGTGCAAATTAAGCTACGATGTACTGCAACCTTTTGCCAGAAAAAGTTTGATAAATAATTATGTTTGAATGGATGAGATCCAAATTTCCAGAAATTAGAGTTTTGTTGTCTGGAAACTATAAAATGATAAACATGATTTCAGTAAGAGCACACATTTTGTGATTCTTATTTTACACAATTCATATAACTTCAGAAGTAATAATCCATATAATTTCAAAAGGAATAGTATGAAGAGAAAGAGGACCGCAATGTGTGGCTTTCTTTCTAAAATATAGAATGTAATGAATTTGGAGTGTTTAATTCCAACTGGATCTGAATCAGCACCAGGCACTGTCCCCTCGGTTTGGCACAGGCTGGCAGAGCTGGCTCCCTGTGCTCTGCACAGACCCAGCACTGGACGAGTGGTTTGGATGGAGCTGCGGTGGCACAGCTGTTTGGAGGAACCTCACAGGGAATGTGTCTGAAATATTTCTTTAGCCAATATTAGTTACTACTTCTCCTTTTCTTTTTCATAAATATTTATCAAATTAGAAAAAACTAATATAAAGAAAGAAAGTGATACTGCTGGAACTGATTACATTTACGCTCATAAACATTTTAAAAATTATGAATAAAAAGTAATATCAATAGGAAATAATGTAAAATACATAGAAATGTATGTGTGTTTTTGAAACTTCAATTACATTTTGTAGCTTTCAATCCCCCCCACCTTGATTTTTGGGTTAAAGTTAAGGTCACTATTAAAATATTCCTATTCATTTTGTATGAAACCAAAAGAAAAAAAGTAAAATGTAATTCTCACTCTTCACTAATTATTCAAGAGTTATTTAAATAGATTAAAAAGATAAACTAGTCATAACATATAAATCATTTATAAGCAGGAGCATCAGATAATTGAACATATTCTTTCCACAATAGGTAAAAGTTTAAAGGGGTATATGTAAGCAAAAATAACTTCAGTGTTTTCAACCTACTTCCCAAAGCTTCTTGAAAAAAATAAGAGGAGAAAAATAGAAAATGTAAACTGAAAATAAATTGTAATATTTTTTACCTAACAAGTTTGAATACATAGCAATTAGTATTACTTTACTGAAAACTTTTTAAATGGTAGCTTAACTTAATCAACATTTACTTTTAATATGATTTAAATATATTAAATGAGAACAAAAGCACATAAATTTATGTGCAAAAAGAAACAAATTGTATCCCTTGAAATAAAATATTAATACTGGCTTTTTAGTGCTTCAGCAGAATCTCTAACATAGCAGAGCATAATTTGTGTATTAATTTAATTAGCATAGTCTAAACATGCACTACTGAAGACATAAGCTAACAAAGACTGCTTTCCCTCACTGAGATAGTAGTCTATGAGGATCTTTGAAATTAAAATTTTGAGATAACTGTGATACTAATGAAAATAAAATAGTGCCACATTAGTATAACACAACACCTAATTCTTAAGAAAGGGCAAAATCTGAAAATGAGTGGGATTTGGCCAGAGATAGAATTAAGATAATAACGAAATTAAGAGAAAATAAACCTATGAATGTTTGAATGCAAAAATGGACCCGACTCCCCATTTTTACCATATTTATATCCTTATGTCAGCTGTCAAACTTTCAGTGCCCTCCCACTCTGATTCTGGGCCAGCAAATCACGCGACTTACTATTACCAGTGGGCTATTAGTACACTAGATGCCAGCAGAGACTTAAAGTAAGGGCCTTTGCCTTTTCCTATTCTGCTTTGCTTTCTGAAATTGCCATGGAGATAGGCACAGTGACAGGATGCAAGAGGATGAGATAAACATGTTGAAGAGACAATTTATCCAAGTGTATTATTTTCTTGGTGGCTTAAAACAACAGATATATTTTCTCTTACAATTCTGGTAGCCTTAAGTCTGAACTCAGTATCACTGGGTCAAAATCAAGGTGTTTTCATGGTTGGGCACCCTCCAAAAGCTGTAAGGGAGAATATATTACAGCTTCTTCTAGCTTTTGGTGGTTGCCAGCATTCCTTCGCTTGTGGCCACATAACTGCAATCCCTACCTTGATGGTCATATTGTCTTCGCTATGCATCTCTGTATAAACTACCTTTGTCTTTCTTTTATAAGGACAATTGAGATTGAATTTAGGGCCCACCTGAATAATCCAGGGTAATCTTCCCATCTAAAAATGTTTGAGTTAATCCTATCTTCAAAAACTCATATTTTTTTTTAAAATAAGGCAACATTAACTAATTCTGGGGATTAATATCTGATAGCTTTCGTGATTTTTCTTTTTTTCTCTATCCCAGTCTTTCCTCTGGTCCAAAAGATTCACATCAATGACACATGCAAACTATCATTCTCACATCCCAACATTCCCAAATGTATTAATTTATTATATCATCGTCTCAATTCCAAGATCTCAACAAAAGATCATCAAATTAAACAACTCAAAACTCATGACCTAAGTCATTTAAATCAGATATGTGTGAGGGTATTTATGATTTACTCTGGAGCAACATCCCTCCCCATGTGTGGACTTGTGAACCTAGAAAACAAGTTGCATGTTTCCAAAATACAGTGACCAGACTCCTGCTATAAGTTAGCAGTTATAGAAATTTCTAGAATAAAGGGAAAAATGGAAGGAAAAGCACTATCCCCAAGCAATTTCAAATTTCCTAGGAGGGCATATTCCATTAGGTTTCAAGGCCTGAGAATAACTTTGAGGTTTGAGGCTCCAAACTCTGGGCTCTGCCCTCTGGGCCCACATGAGGCTCTGGCTTTTCTTTTGCAGGCCTAACCTAGATAATCAAAGATAATCTCCCCATCTCAAGATTCTTAGTCATAGAAATATCTGTAACTTAACCATATCTGCAAAATTCATCTTTCTAAATGTGAAGAGTTATAAGTGCCCATAACAAGAACAAAATACTAGTATCTCTGGGTGACAATTTTTCAGCTTCCCATATACAGTCATCCAAGCCAAGACAGTATAAATCAGCAAGTGCATCCAACTAAGACCAGCCTAAATTGCAGACTCACACTCAAGCACTAAGAGAATGTTTATCATGGAGGACCTGAAGAGTTTGTGATTTTTGTGTGGTACAGAGTTATTGTGAATATAATTACTTGATATACAGTGAAAGACTGAAAGCTTCATGAGAACAATACATGTTCTAAAAACTTGAAGAAATACACTATAGTTAAAACCTAGCATTTATAGAGTGGGGATGGGAATAGAGTGATAGTTGACAAATGGTGAGACAGGGAAGTAAGCAAGATCTAGAACTTAAAGGGTCATGTGAGCCATATTAAGGCATTGAAAGTTTATAATTATTACAAGGGCAACTGGGAGGCATTCAGGCATTTGAAGCAGAAGAGGCATTTAGATATTCTTTCAAAAACCAGGTTGAATTTGGCATTAGCCAAACATCACAGACTCATAGCTCTAGAGAAACAGGTGTTTGTTATCCTTGTGCTGTCAAGCGTGGATGTCACATGGTAGTACCTGAGGGTCTGTAGGTTGCAGACTTCGATAACACATAATTTTTTTTTTTTTTTGGACATAAGGAAGACTGAGAACTCCACATGGCATAACAACTTATACCAGGGTGTTATATATGTTCTGTTTTGTTTTTATTTATTATTAACCTGGTTCAATGATCTGTCTGAACAGCTGGAATAGCAACTGGGAAAACAATTTCTTTCAGAAAGCAGTGCTTTTGATGGAGAGGGAGAAATCTTTTTATACTACAGGAAGCCATAACCTCAAATGGCAGCATTTAAAAGGATTTCTTTTTTTCTTTTTCTTTTTATCCTCAAAACCATAAGGAAAAAACAAAAACAAAACATTTCCAATATCCCTGGATAGGCCAAGGCATCTTGCATGATAAACTTTGCATTAGAACTACTGTGGGTCAGGATGATGTTTACTGAAAGGACAGAGAGCTTGTGTGGCTGGCCATGGGGAAAACTAACTGGGCAAGTGTGGTACAGACAGGCCAGCTTCTTTATATTTTATTACATTATTGCTTGCCTTAGGAAGGGATTGCCTTTCAGCATCTATTTATGAAGGCTGTTTATTTTTTTATGTCAGGTGTTTGTTTGTTTTTTAATTCTAACAGTTTAATAAAGAGCTAATACAATGCTAGCTTTTAACTTAAAAAAAAAAAACAGATGGGAGAAAAAAAAGAGAGAAATTTGAGAGTCCAGTTTTTAGGGTGTTGCAATGATGTTGGTAGGCATATTGAAGGCCATAAATAAGGGTATACTAGATTCAAATATTATCTATACTAATAAAAGGGTAATATGCTAATTAGACCAGGTCAATCAGACATCTTCCCAACATCTGATTTCCTTCTGGGCAAAGCCACGGTGGAGGGGGGCCGAGACAGAGGCGGTTAGGAGCAATCAGGCCTGTGGGGGAGCAAGCAGTTAGGGGCGAGATCAGGTCAGTGTGGGGGAGCAAGCAGTTAAGGGGCAATCAGACCAGCAAGGAGGGCCAGTTGGGGGTGATCAGGCTGGCAGGAGAGCAGTTAGGGGGTGATAGGCCTGCAGGCAGAGGCGGTTAGGGCCAATAAGGCTGGCAGGGGAGCGGTTAGGAGCACCAGGCCAGCAGGCAGAGGACGTTAAGGATGATCAGGCAGGCAGAAAGGTGAGGAGTTAGGAGCTAGCAGTCCCGGATTGCAGAAAGGATGTCTGACTGCTGCTTTAGGCCTGATCCGTGGGATTGGGGCTAACCCAGCAGTCAGACATCCCCCGAGTGGTTCCAGATTGAAGAGGGTGCAGGCTGGGTTGAGGGACCTCCCCCTAACCCCCATGCATGAATTCCATGCACCGGGCCTCTAGTTTAGGCTATAACATTGACAACATTTAGTAATTAAGAAAAAAGATAATTATGGAGAAGTATCTTTAAACATTTTTTAAAAGTATAATTATGAAGTGCAATATTACAGATGAAACAATTTTTTTACAACAAAAGCAAAACAAATGGCTAACTTTTGTGTATGCTGGGTTTGGTCTACCTATGAGATTCTCCAATAGAGATGACCAGTAGATTATTGGAGATATCATCATATGTTTAAGAAAAAGATGTGGGCTCCAAAAAGTCTGGGCTGGGGAGTTGGGTAGTAGCCTAGAAGGGGTCAATGGGGGGGGGGGGGAGAAAAGAGGGGGGGGGGGGGATAAAAGAAGCATATGTAATACTTTAACAATAAATATCTTTTTAAAAAAGAAAAAAAATGAATCTGTACCTGAAATTACATATTATTTATTTGATTATGTATTAGCTTGTTTTGTCCTTCATTTAATGCAAGCTCTATGAGTGAATAAGTCTCACTCAGCAATTATCACTAACAGTAACACATATAACCCAACAATATATAATACATATTTTTATTCAATATAACTATGTAATTTGATCCTTTTAACACTAGCACCTCATATTTTAAATATACAAAGGAAAATTAGTCAATTTATCTAAAAACCTTATATTAATAATATACTCTATGGCAAAATTCTGAATTATAAAACATATCCAATATAGACTTTATCAGAGAATTAACAATCTTATGAATATAAATATATGAGCAAGAAATTGCATCACAGCATATATGCTTAAAAGTATACACAATTGCTCTTGGGCTGGCATCTGGGCCAGGCAGCAGCGCATCCCTGCTCTCCGAGTCCTGTGATGCTGCCCAAGGACAACAAGAAGAAGAAAGATGCTGGAAAGCTGGCAAAGAAAGACGAAGACCCTGTGAACAAGTCAGGGATGAAGGCCAAAAAGAAGAAGTGGTCCAAAGGCAAAGTTTGGGACAAGCTCAATAATCTGGTCTTGTTTTAAAAAGCCACATATGACAAGCTCTGTAAGGAAGTTCCTAGGACAAGCTTATAAGCCCAGGTGTGGTCTCCCAGAGGCTGAAGATTCGTGGCTCCTTGGCCAGGGCAGCCCTTCAGGAGCTCCTTAGTAAAGGGCTTATTAAACTAGTCTCAAAGCACAGAGCTCAAGTGATTTACACCAGAAACACCAAAGGTGGGGACTCCCCAGCTGCTGGAGAAGATGCATGAACAACAGATCTCACCGGCTGTATATTTTGAAAAATAAATCTTTATTAAATAAATAAAAAAGTATATACAATTATACAGTGGGCACAGTGGTCAAATAAGTTAACTTTACACTCTAATCTATAGTTATTTAATCTAGTTTAACTTTAGATTTCTAACAAACTAGCTTTGTAGGATTTTTGTTATTGTTTGTGTGTTTGTTTACTTTTGTTAATCCTCATCCAAGTGTATTTTTTTCCATTGATTTTTAGACAGAGTGGAAGGGAGGTGGAGAAACAGAGAGAGAGAAACATGGATATGAGACACCTCAATTGGTTTCTTCCCACATGTGCCCTGACTGGACGAGGGGTCAAGCCTGCAACCGAGGTATGTGCCCTTGACCGGAATCAACCCTTAAGCCCATGGGCCAATGCTATAACTACTGAGGCAAATCAGCTGGGCCTAACAAACAAGCTTTGCAAAATTAACACTCTTAAGAAAGGTAAGAACTTTGGCATACATGAATAGTTCCCTAATGCTCATGTTCTAACCTACTTATATTTTAAACTAATCTAAAGACTCACTGAATTGTTTAGACCATAATTCTTATAACATAAAAGTGCATCTTTCAAAAGAAAAGTGCCAGGCTAAGGGGAAATCAGACCATGATGTTCCATCTCTTGTAAAGAACAAGTAGACATCTGGTGCCATATGAAACCTGAGGCTAATACTACATGGCATAATCTCATGCCTGTAGCTTCCCTGATGGAGGTCCTGTTGAGAATAACCATGAGGGTTGACAACATTTAACAAAGAAGCTGTGACAGCATCCACAAGCAAAGAGGAGCCAAAGAGAAACTCTCAACAGAAATAGAACAATACAGAGAGTTATCACAAGATACACATGACAAGTAACAAAACATCTCACAGCTCTAAGATAAGAAGATACTGAGAATATTGCCTATTATAATTAAAGAGAGCTAAAAAAGAAACATTTGTTTTTCCCTCTGAGAAATGGAAAGTTAGGGGAAGATAAAATTCCGATGTAAATTTCAGAAGGAAGACATTTGTTCTGAAATCTCACTGATGGTCTCTTTTCAGGTTAGTGGTGAGAAATAGAAATATATATCACATAAAAACATCCTAATTCCCAGCCCACATCCTAGGAAATGATAGCAATTGTAAACATTGTTCCTAAAGCAGGCTAAAGAAGAAAATTTGCTTGCAGGTTTAGAAAAAGTATTAAAAATTAACTAACCCACATGAACTTACTACTTGTGATAATGGGATACATGAACATGGAGTTTTAAAATCTTCATGTTGATTTGATGCATCAAGAAAATCTGGACCTTCAGAGGTATTAATGGGATCAGAAGATGTTACATATTATAGAGATTTGCTAGTAGACTAACACTGAATTAGAAGCCGAATTAGCTCTATCGAAGTATAGCCAAGCAGTTCAAAATGTGGCAGGATAGAAAGAAGCTAGGAAAATTTCTGGGCAATTAGAATGGGGAAACTGAGACAAGAAAATTTGGGCAGTTTTCAGACAACTTGTGAATTGCAAGATCTTATCTTTTCATACCAAGGACACTTGAGAGCAAATGGTTTAAACCTCTCCTCTGCAATCAGAGAATACATACTTTCAATCACCCTGACCTGGGAAAATAGAGAACAAAGACCTAATTAATGCCCCTTGTGCCAGCTAAATCCAAGGAGAGATGAAGTCTGGGGGACAAATAACAAAAAACCCCAAGTCATTTTGATGGTATCACTTGAAGGGGGAATGTTAGGCAGGGTAGATAACTGCTAGGGCAGGACAATGGGACAGGGAAAAGGGGGAGGTTATCACACCACGGAACAAAGAAGTGATCAGTCTTAAGACTTGCCAAAATAAAATCACCAGACGAGCTCATAAATTTTGAGAAAAGCCACAACAATGTGAAAAGGTGACCCTTGAAATCTGGTCTATCCAGCAGGGGAGCCTGAAAACTATAGGAAGATAACCCATAAAATCTTTAACCCCCCACAGATAGGACTCTCAGACTAGCTGAGTTGCCCACTTGTGCTTTATGCTAAGTGTGTTTTTAATAAATTTGTTACTTTGCTTCCTTAATAAATTCGCTTGCTTTTCTTCAACACTGCATTCAGTCACTTTTCTGAATTCTTTCTCATGAGTGTGGCAGGAGCCAAGGAGGGGAAAGCCCTCTTCAACATGGCAAGTTATCTAATAACAAAAGCATTTTATTATTTCTTGATGACACAGATTTTCATGTTTTGCCAAAAGAATACTCAAAATGATATAAGAATTCAGGTAGGCAGAAAGGAAAAAAAGAAAGGTATACAAATAGTTTTCTTAAGGAGACAAAATATTGCATTTTATATTTTTGAAATATTTCCATAAAGTCAGGGGAAGAATTGTTTGAAGATTAAAGAGTTTATTAAAATGTATGCTTTAATGAAAGACCTCTTTATCCTGGAAATTTCAAATAAATTATTCTACATTTAAGTAATTTGCCCAATAATCAAAAGTCTTTTATTTGTAAAACATTAAAAATATACCTATGTACTTAAAAATGATTACTTTGCCGAAACCGGTTTGGCTCAGTGGATAGAGCGTCGGCCTGCAGACTGAAAGGTCCCAGGTTCGATTCCGGTCAAGGGCATGTACCTGGGTTGCGGGCACATACCCAGTGGGAGATGTGCAGGAGGCAGCTGATCGATGTTTCTCTCTCATCGATGTTTCTAACTCTCTATCTCTCTCCCTTCCTCTCTGTAAAAAAAATCAATAAAAAAAATATATTAAAAAAAATAAAAATGATTACTTTAATATTAGTTTTTTGACAATAATATGCATTACAATTGATTGAAAACACATTTTCATTTCATTTTACAATGTTTTGCTATAAAGGTAAGCATGCTGATTAGCAACTATTATAGATATTTGCTCAAGACTTTGGGAAAATTAATAAATTCCTTGTGGAAATGTGAACTTTTCTAATAAAGCTACCTTTTCCTTATTCTCTGCTGGTTGCTTAAGAACCATTATTATACCCTGGATCTCTAAGACCAAAGACAAACAATTCTTATAAATTACTTATAACAATTATTTTAATTTCCCACTCAATGTTAGAAATAATTTAAAAGGAAATACAGGGAGGAAAATCACATTTACAAAAATACAGAAAGGATTAGGTATAATAAGTCCTCAATCCTATTTTCCACAAGTCAAGCCATAATGACCTGCAGCAACTAGAAATTATGGCCAAATGAGATTGTTTGAGAATTAACAAAATTTTAAGATGGAAAAGATTTCCCATGAAAAACCTGTTTAAAAAAAATATTAGGAACCTTTGAGGAGTGAAAACTAAAATTTAAGGCAAGGGAAATTGAACAGCTGGGAATAGGCCAGAGAACAGTTTGTGGAATTAGCAGCATGGATAAACATTTGCCCAGACAGTAGTCCAAGATAGCCTAGGGGTTTGGTTGTCACAACACAAATGAACTAATTGTGATGATTATTTCTGAGGAAGATGAAGGGAAAAAATAGTTTATTAGTCAATAGTAGTTAATTGATATGTTTTTTGAAATGTTATTTATTTTTCAACATATCTGACTCAAAGAATACCTTTACCCAAATAAAATCTAGAGAGTAAAGTAGAAAGCAAACAAATAAGAAATAACACATATTTTATTGAGTCAAAGTTTTTAAAAATTGAAACACATTTTCTTGAGCCATGTTTCTGCTTTCCAGGACGTTTTTGATTCAGAAGTTGTCATAATTTCATCTTTTCCAGGAAAATCTTTTTCAAATAAATGTTAGCATGAATGATAAAAGAAAAACAGAGTTTGCTACATGTTGGTTTTTTGAAGAATTTTCATTCTGGTCTTGATCTTAAGGAACAATTTTGAATAACCCAATATTCATAAAAATGGTAAAAAAAATCCTGGAATTATCAGTGTGGCTCTACATTCAAATATGTGAAAGGAAAGAAAAGCATATGGCCATGACTGAGAGACCGCAGAGTGGAGCACTTAAAGAAATCAGCATGGAAATAAAGCACCCATTACCAAATGATGATTTACTGTATAATTTATGAAAAGGTAGAGTATGCTTTAACTCCACTTAGCACCTGGATGATATGAAATATAAATGCAATAAAATGTGTTCATGAAATTCCAGTAATAAGGAGTATGATGTTGGTTTCCTTTCTATCTTATTTCTAGTTTAACAGAGAGCAGTGGTAAACCCAGGCAATATTCAGTAGTTTTCGCTCGATTATTTTTTATACTCATAGACCTTGATTTTCAGAGTTTCAGAATTATCTGCTATAATATCTTTCTTGTGTGCATGCTCTCGCTTTCCTTCCCTGTCTTATCATGCAACATCTTAGACAGATGAAAATCTAACACACCAAACTATATAGTCTAGAAGAGTGTTACTCATTTAGTTAGCAATTCAATATTGTCTGCCTGACATGTCAGGCATAATTTTTGGCACTTGAAATACATCAGTAAAAAAAACTGATCGAAAGCCTACATTCCATAATGGCATATATAGAGTGATTTGTTCAGTATATTAATCAAGGTTCTTCAGATAATCAGACCAATATAATGTATATAAGTGAACTGCATAGTGTATAAGAAGGTGATAAATGTTGCAGGGGATTATGAAACAATGTATGAATAATTTGCAGTACAAATTGGAGGAAGGTATAGGAAAGTTTGCAGTATTTTTAAAAAAATATTTTTATTGATTTCAGAGAGGAAGAGAGAGGGAAAGATAGAAACATCACATGTTTTTTTTTCCATAACCCTAAACATATTGAACAGACTTGTACTCAAATAAAGCTCATCTTTGAAATCTAGATCATTCTTGCTTGAACATTTTATCAGTTATATTTTGATATCATCTTTCTAAGTTGCTTCTGCTTGAACATTTCAGGGTTACTGGTTTAAGATCAGTATATGCTTAATTGATGCCCATTTGGTGGAATTTCCACATCTTCCAAATAATTCCAGATTAGGTCTTATATTTTCTCAGCACAATGAAAATGGTTAGAGTCTGTGCTGTTCAGCCCCCAAAATGAGCCCTGATTATTCACATCAAAACTGGTTAAATCTCCTTCCACCTGAATAGGGCTCACCTTATATAATACACAAGGGATATTGTAGGAATGCTTGGGTATGACCTCCAATGGTCCTAATATATAAAAACCCAGGGTCTGTTACAACAGACTGAAGGCTCGACCTAACACCGGAAGTCAGTCCTGCAGTCAGTGCTATAATATAGCTAGCATTTAGCAGTTAGCTATAGCCTACTGCTATTTATCTTACCATTTATCTTAGAATATTTGGGCATCATTGTGCTATATATTTTACATTTTAATTGCATTGTACATCATGTTATACATTATTATAATTTTAATTGAATTTTCATAGAAATGCTACATAATGTTTTTGACTTATTAAAACATGATTTACAAATATCTTCACTCATAAATTATTGCCGCTGATGTTTTTTCTTTTTACCTTCTCCTCACAACAATAGCCCTTTAATCACAATTATAAAATTCATATAAAAGCAAATCAAAGAAACCAAAAAAGTTCCCACCCACAAAAAAGAAATGTTTTTAAAGAATGAGTGTTAAGAAATGAAAGAAGAAATATGTATCACTGAATATGAGGAACAATATGGACAATATTTCACAAAGTGTTATTATTAACCTAACTTTTGTCAAAACTCCCTGTATTGGTTGTTAAAATACCAATTACAGACTCTTATTCAGATCTATTAAATCAGATTCTCTAAGAGTATTGATATTGACACTCAGAAAATTTAATAAACCATTTGGTAGACTTGGACTCAAACCCCATGAACCTAAATTACAAACATTTATTTATTTTCATGAAGTTGTTCATTAAACAAACACTTTTATTTAATAAAACTGATACAAGGATCAGATGTTTAAGGTACATATGAAGATTTTTGATAGAGGTTTGGGGTTGGACATATTTGTTCAACTCATAAAATGAAATATGTCTCTTAGGACACAGCAGGAAAATCACATTCATTGGAAAATATGATGTGAAGAACTTAAAGATATATGCGCTTGCTTTTCTTTTCTCTTATTGATATAAATTAGTTTATGGCTCTTATGAAGACATATCACTGTTCAGTGATATTCAAGGTAAGAAAATATCTAATGATTCTTTCCAGAGAAACATTTAGAAGAATAAAATAAAAGGATAAACACATTCTGACATATGAAAACTTTAAAATATATTTGAATACCCTGACATAGGTAGACCTTAAGGGAAAATAAAATAGAAGGAATCAGTAAATATTGATTTATTTTTTATGCATTCACTGATTTCTTCTTCCTTTTTAAAAAGTCTTTACTGTTAAGAGTATAACATATGTCCCCTTTTTTCTCCATTGAGTCCTTATAGTCTACCACTAACCCCCACCCCAGGACAGCACCACCCTATTGTCTGTGTCAATGGGTTATGCGTATATGCATACAAGTTCTTTGGTAGATCTTTTCCCACCCACCCACCCAACCCCACCTTCCCTTTGAGAGTCCACAGTCTGATCCATACTTCTATGGAAAATTATTGTATTACAGAAATAAAAAGGGAACTGCTACTAGTGAAACAAACAAGTTACTAGAAGTTCTAGAATCTAGATCATAGGAACTAGGATTTTAATATCCATGTAAAACAGGAGTTGCGAATAGCTTCATTGTGAGGCAGGAAGCTAGAGGAGATTATTTGCATAAAGCAAGTACCTGAGATGCATTGCTCCATCATCTATTAATGGGAACCCATCTTTGGCTGGATAACTTGTGTAACATCTTAACTTGGAAACATAGTGGCATACAAAAGTATAAGCATCTCACAGTTTCTGACCATCAGGAACTTACAAGAGGTTTAGCTGGATGATCCTGGCCCTGTGTTTTTTATGTGGTGTATTAGGTAGGGATTTCCAGAAAAAAAACAAAAACTAAACCAATCATATATTTTTATAATTAGAGAAAATAGTTCATGTGGTTATGAAATCCCTGCATCTGCCTTTTACAAACTAGAAAACCAAGAAAGCTTGTAGCATAAGTTAGTTTGACTAAAAAGGCTTGAGATTATGGAGGAAAGTGAGGAAACTGATGGAGTACATCAATATGAGGAGTGCAAAAACCCAAGAGCTGGGACCACCAATATCCAAGGGTGAGGTCAAATAATGTCAAAGCTCAAGCAGAGAGAAAGTAAATTTTCCTTTCCTTCATCTCCTTGTTCTATTTGGACTCTCAATGGATTGGATGTACTCACCTGATTAGGAAGGACCACTTGGTAACTCAGTTCAGAAATTTGAATGCTAATCTCTTCCTGAAAGGCCCTCAGAGACGTACCCAGAAATAATGTTACCAATTATGTGGGTATCACTTAGCCCAGTCAAGTTGGCATATAAAACTAAGCATTATAGGTGGTAAAAGTGACCTGTACAAAGTACAGTCATCTAAAGTCTTGTCTGGGACAAAATAATTCATGCCAATGTGGCTAACATGAATGCCTGGCAAGTTGGGCTAGTTATTGGCTAGTTATCTCAGTTCCTTTCATGGGGATGTCTCCATAGACCTTTTGACATGGTGACCGCCTTCTGCCAGATCAAGTGATACAAGAGACCATGAAGTAGAAGCCACAATGTATTTTATAACCTACTAGTGGCCCGGTGCACTAAATTTGTGCATGGGGGAGATTCCCCTCAGCCTATCATGCACCCTCTCCAATCAGGTACACTTTGGGGGATATCTCACTGCCAGCATCAAGCATCTGGCAGTTGGACATCCCTCTCGCAATCTGGGACCACTGGCTCCTAACTGCTCACCTGCCTGCCTACCTGATTGCTCCTAACCTCTCTGCCTGCCTGCCTGATCACTCCCAACTGCCCTCCCCAGCCAGCCAATTTGGTTCTGATTGGTCGGTTTCTATGCCAGTCAGTGTCAAAAGCTCCACCTCCTAGGCAGCCATTGGCTCCTCACAGTTCACACAAATTTGGTTCTGATTGGTCAGTTTCTATGCCAGTCAGCATCTCCAGGCCTATCTCTGGGCTTGATCAGAGAGGCAGGATGATCAGCAGCCCCCCTGGAGGCCCAGACAGAAACAGAGGCAAGGCTGCTGGCGAAGCCCAGAGAGAAAGGGAGAGGCAACGGCTGATCAACAGCTTCCATGGAGGCTACGGATCAGACCCTGCCTCTCTCTCCTGGCCTCTCTCTGGGCCTGATCCACAGCCCCCTAGGCAGTCAGTGCTGGGTCGCTGTGCCCGCACTGGTGGCAGTCAGTGCTGGGTCACCACAGCAACCCAGCACTGACTTCTAGTCTGGTTGAGTTTTCAGTCATAACCAGTCGTTATGACCCCGGTTGTTTATTATATAGATTTAAAAGAAAAGGATGGGGGGGGGGTTAGAAAATGGTGGAGGAGTAATGAAAGCTATACTGACACTCTCCCAGGACCAAACTGGAAATACAACTAAAATACTGGAAAGTCAACTAAAGATTAGCTGGAGAGAACCCTGATAACCAAGGATGGAAGAAAGGGAGAAAACTATGCAGCTATAAAAAAGAAGGATCTCTTAGCCTTTGAGACAGGATGGAGAGTGTCATGCTAAGTGAAATAAGCCAGTCAGAGAAAGACAAGTATCACATG
>NW_006299386.1:87675-96892 GCF_000327345.1 Myotis davidii | reverse complement strand
CAGTGCTGGGTTGCTTCACCCACACTGGTGTCAGTCAGCGACTCAGCACTGACTGCAGGACTGACTTCCGGTGTTAGGTAGAGCCTTCAGTCTGTTGTAACAGACCCTGGGTTTTTATATATTAGGATCATGGGAGGTCATACCTAAGCATTCCTACAATATCCCTTGTGTATTACATAAGGTGAGCCCTATTCAGGTGGAAGGAAATTTAACCAGTTTTGATGTGAATAATCAGGGCTCATTTTGGAGGCTGAACAGCACAGACTCATTGTGCTGGGAAAATATAAGACCTAATCTGGAATTATTTGTGAGATGTGGAAATTCCACCAAATGGACATCAATTAAGCATATACTGATCTTAAACCAGTAACCCTGAAATGTTCAAGCAGAAGCAACTTAGAAAGATGATATCAAAATATAACTGATAAAATGTTCAAGCAAGAATGATCTAGATTTCAAAGATGAGCTTTATTTGAGTACAAGTCTGTTCAATATGTGCAAATTATTAATACATTGTTTCATAATTCCCTGCAACATTTATCACCTTCTTATACACTATGCAGTTCACATTTTTGTAGGAAATAAAATGATATGGCATATTAGGAAAGAAAGTCATGTTTTATCAGAATATTATAAAAGAAGTTTAATTTTCTTATCAGGCCATTGAATTCAGGAAGATTTACAGAATCAGGATCTAATTTTGGAAATTAAAAAGTAATTTTGGAAAATGGCTTTCACAGAATGATAGGCTGCATTGGAATGTTATGTGCAATTTTAACTGAAGTCACTTTTCACTAAAAAGATAAATATTCATACTTGGAAGACTTGCATTAACAGAGGCTGCACAAGCCTGAAGTCTAACCAATAGTGTACTAGGCTTCCCTTTTCTCCACATCCTTGCCAGCACTTGTCCTTTCTTGATTTGTTGATGGTAACCATGCTGACAGGTGTGAGGTGATGCCTTATTCATTGCCTTTTAAATTTGTATCTATCCGATGAACACTGACTGAGCATTTTGTCATGTCCCTTAGACATCTGCATGTCCACTCTGGAGAAGTGTGTAGTTAGGTCCTTTGCCCATTTTTAATTGTTTTTTTTGTCTTCCTTTTGTTAAGTTGTATGATATTTTGGAAACTAAACCCTTATCAGATATATCATTTTTTTCTATTCAAAAGCTTTTTATTTTGATGTAGTCCCATTATTTTTTCTCTCCCTAGTTTCCTTTGCCCTAGGAGATGTGTGCACAAATATGATGCTATAAAAGATGACTGAGATTTTACTGCCTATGGTTTCTATTAGGATTTTTATGGTTTCCTGTCTTACATTAAAGTCTTTTATCCATTTGAGTTTATTCTTGTGTACCATGTAAGTTGGTAATCTAGTTTCATTTTTTTTTTGCATTTGTCTGTACAATTTTCCAGCACCATTTATTTAAGAGACTGTCTTGACTCCATTGTATGTTCTTGCCTTCTTTGTTAAATACTAATTGTGATGGCTTGGGCCTATTTCTGGGGTCTCTGTTCTGTTCCATTAATCTATATGACTTTTCTGTGCCAGTACCAGGTTGTTTTGAGTACAGTGGCTTTGTACATAACTTGATATCTGGTCTTGTGATCCCTCCAACTTTGTTCTTATTTCTCAAGATTTATGTGGTTATATGTTCTTGCCTTCTTTGTTAAATACTAATTGTGATGGCTTGGGCCTATTTCTGGGGTCTCTGTTCTGTTCCATTAATCTATATGACTTTTCTGTGCCAGTACCAGGTTGTTTTGAGTACAGTGGCTTTGTACATAACTTGATATCTGGTCTTGTGATCCCTCCAACTTTGTTCTTATTTCTCAAGATTTATGTGGTTATTCTGGGTCGGTTTTTTTTTTTTTTTTTTTTTTTTTTTTTTTGGTTTCATATAAATTTTTGGAGTATTTGTTCTAGATCTGTGGTGAAATATGACATTGGTATTTTAATAGGGATTGCATTGCATCTATAGATTGCCTTGTGTATAACGGACATTTCAATTATATTAATTCTACCACTCCATGAACACAGTGAGTCAAATATGGATTTTATTATGTTGAGGTATGATCCCTCTTTTCCCACCTTGCTGAGAGTTTTTGTTAAAAAATGTGTGTTGGATTTTGTCAAATGTGTTCACTGCATCTATTGATCTTATCATGTAATTTTTGTCTTATAATTTACTTACTTGCTGTATCACATTTATTCATTTGCAAATATTTTTCCAGCCTTGCATCCCTTGGTCATGGTGTATGATCTTTTTAATATATTACTAATATTTTGTTGAGGATTTTAGCATCTATGTTCATCAGGACCTTCAGCCTTTAGTAATCTTTCTTTGTGGTGTATTTTTTGGCTTTTTTATTAGGTTAATGCTGGCCTCATAAATAGTGTTCCTTCCTCTTGGATTTTTTGGAATAGTTTGAGGAGGATAGGTATTAGTTTTTCTTTGAATGTTTGGTAAAACTCGCTTGTGAAGCCATCAGGCCCAGCACTTTTGTTTGCAGGGTTTTCTTGCTTACTGCTTCAATTTGAACAGTTTTTGTTGGCCTATTCAAGTTTTCTGATTAAATATAAGTCATGAAACCATAAAAATCCAATAGAAACCATGGGTAGCAAAGTCTCAGACATCTTTTATAGCAATATTTCTGTGCATATATCTCCTAAGCAAAGGAAACTAAGGAGAAAATAAACAAATAAGACTACATCAAAATTGAAAACTTCTGAACAGCAAAAGAAACCATCAAAAAATGTAAAGGTAGCCAATTGTATTAGAGATCATATTTGCCTATGATACATCTGATAAGGGGTTAATTTCCAAAATATATAAAGAACTTATACAACTTAACAAAGGAAGAAAAGCAATCTAATTTTAAAAAAGAGGGTGGCAAAGGACCTAAATAGACACTTCTCCAAAGTGGATATACAGATGTCTAAGGGACATATGAAAAAATTCTCAAAGTTACTAATCATCAGAGGGATGCACATTTAACAACAAGTTATATCACCTTACACCTGTTAGAATATCTACCATCAAAAAATCAACAAATGACAAGTGCTGGCAAGGATGTGGAGAAAAGGGAACCCTAGTATACTGCTGGTGAGAAGTCAGACTTGTGCAGCCTCCATGGAAAACAGTACAGAGTTTCCTCAAAAAAGTAAATATGGAACTGCCATTTGGCCTTAATGTTTCCACTTTTAGAGATATATCCTAAGAATCACTAAACACCAATCAGAAAAAATGTATGCACCCCTATGTTCATAGTAGTTCACTTTACAATAGCCAAGATCTGGAAACAGTCCGAGTGCACATCAGTATATGAGTGGATAAAAGACTGTGGTACATTTACACCATGGACTACTGTGCGGCAGTAACAAAACAACAACCACAACAACAACAAAAAGGATTTCTTACTCTTTGAGACAGCATGGAGGGATCTGGAGGGTAAGCGAAGTAAGCCAGTCAGAGAAAGACAAGTTTCACATGATCTCACTTATATGTGGAATTGTTACAGGATTCCAGGGCAGAAGGAACAGGGAAACTGAGACAGGAAAGTTAAAACAAGGCCAAACATTGTGGGCAATTTGCAGCCACCTTGCAACTAACAAACTATTATCTTCCCCAGCCAAGAACACAAGAGCAAATGGTTAAAAAAATCTCCCTAATGAGAGAATGAAGAAAGGGAGGAGGAAAGGGGAAAAGAAAAAGGAAAAAGGGGGCAGTTTTACTCCCCAAGCAGAAAAGCCTGCAGTCTCGAGGGTTAGCAAGATAAAGGTGCTTTTCATGAATTCTGGGAAGGCCACAACAAGGTGAATAAAGGGACCTTGAGAATGAATCGGTATCAAAATAGCCAGCAGAGGAATTTTGAAGCCTATAGACAGGAGGGTATGTAACAACTCAGACCCCACCCAACTGGCTCTTCAGATTAGCTGAGAGCCCGTTTGTGCTTCACAAGCCAGATAAATAGGTCTGCTTTGCTTTTTAAAATAAAGATTCATGCTTTAATAAATTGGCTTATCATGATGCAGTCAAGGTCTCTCATACAGACTCACGTGAGAAAACAATGACTGAGGTTGGGGACAGCCCTCTCCCACTGGCTTAAGGGCCTTGTCTGGTAAAGCCTTTCTGGTGTCCGTGAGAGGTGCCTATAATAGAATCTAATGAATAAAATAAACTGATGAGCAAAATAAATCCAGAGACATAGAAGCATGGAACAAACTGACAAATCTCAGAGGGAAGGCGGGGGTGGGGAGATGGTTGGGAAGAGATTAACCAAAGAACTTATATGCATATATGCATAATGAACGGACACAGACAATGGTGTGGTGAAGGCCTGGGGGGGTGGCAGAGGGGGTAAGTGAGGAAAGAAAAGGTGATATCTATAACATTTTAACAATAAAGATAATTTTAAAAATACCAATAGCATATTTCAGAGAACCAAAACAAATAGGCAAAAATTTGTATTGAATCAAAAAAAAGACTGGAATAACCACAGTGATCTTGAGAAAAATGAACAAAGTTGGAGGAATCATGCTACCTGACATCAAACTGTATGGCCAAGCTATAGTAATCAAAACAGCATGGTACTGGCATTAAAAGAGACATATTAACCAATGTAAAAGAATAAAAACCCAGAAATTAACCCATACCTTTATAGTCAATATTTGACAAGGGGGAAAAACATACAATAGAGTAAAGATAGTCTATTCAATAAATGACGTTGGGACTATTGGGCATATACTTTCAAAAAAATAAAATTATATCACTTTCTTATATCACATAGAAGAATAAATTCAAAATTGATTAAATATTTAAATGTTAGACTCAACACCATAAAAGTATTGAGAGGAAATATAGACTGTAAATTCTCAAACATTTCTCATATCAATATTTTTTCTTATAGATCTCTTTGGGCAAGAAAAAAATAAACAATGGGGCTACATCAAACTAAAAAGTTTTTGAACAGAAAAGAAAACCATTAATAAAATGAAAAGACAGCCCACTGATTGGGAGAACATATATGCATCAGAGATGCATCTGATAAGGGATTAATATCCAAAATTTATAAAGAACTTATAAAACAACACCAAAAAACCCCCACAAACTATTCAATTTAAAAATGGGCAAAACACCTGAATAGACACCTCTCCAAAGAGAATATACAGATTCCTAACAGACATACGAAAAGATGATCAATTTCATTAATCATCAGATAAATGCAAATTAAATGCACTATGAGATGTCACCTCACACTTGTCAGAATAGCTATCATAAAAAAATCAACAAACAAGTGTTGGTGGGGATGTGGAGAAAAGGGAACCCTAGTACACTGTTCATGGGAATGCAGATTGGTGTGGCCACTATGAGAAGCAGTATGGAGTTACCACAAAAAAATAAAAACTGAACTGCCTTATGACCCAGTGATTTAACTTATAGATATTTATTTTTAATCTATAAAAAAATAACCACTGTATTAAATAATGTTATGATTACATAAATGTGTATAGTACTACATAAATAGGATTTACAATGCAAATTTTTGCATCAGAAATTCTGCCTTTTATTTCACTTGTATAATGATGTATGACAAAATTCGAGGAAAGAGTTTTAAGTCTTTGTTTTTACTTTGAATTAACAAAGAGGGCTGGGGATACTCTCCATTTTCTCATCTGTAAAATGAGCTACCTCATCAAATATTATTGTCTCTTTCTGCTTTGCATGTTTTATCTATCCCTAAACCAACTTAGAGCTTCTGGGGGAGGGGGGAATGAAAATCCTATCTAATAAAGAGGTAATATGCAAATTGACCATCATTCCAACACACAAGATGGCCATCCCCATGTGGTTAAAGATGGCTGCACCCATGTGGACACAAGATGGCCGGCAGAGCAGGGGAGTTGTGGGCGGTCAGGCCAGCAGGGGAGCAGTTAGGCACAGATCAGTCTGGCAGGAGAGTGGTTAGGGGGTGATCAGGCTGGCAGGCAGAAGTGGTTAGAGGCAATCAGGCAGGCAGGGAGGTGAGCGGTTGGGAGCCAGCAGCCCAGGATTGTGAGAGGGATCTACTACTGCCCAGTGGGATCAGGCCTAAACAGGCAGTCGGACATCCCTTGAGGGGTTCCAGATTGGAGAGGGTGCAGGCTGGGCTGAGGGACCCCCCTCCCTGTGCACTAATTTTGTACACTGGGCCTCCAGTGTCCAATATAATGACATATTGGTAAAACTAAATATTCTTTAAGGAAGTATCAAATGATTAGATGAGGAGGAGACTGAAATTTTAAGATAATACTTTTAATTAACAGTAAGATTTTAGGTGGGGGAAAAAGTGCAGAATGTAGTTCTGACCAGAAGTCATAGTGGAATAAAGAACAATATTGTTAGTTACCAAAATCTTTCTGCTCAGTGAGAATTATAACCCAGTTTAGATAAGTCCAATAAACTCTCCTATGAGGGAAGCAATCTGATTTCATCAAAATGGATTCAGCCTGTGGCCTGCTGTGTTTGGTTGTGGCCCAAGTCACAGCCCGCGGGGAGTGGCAGTCCCTGCCATCAGTGTCTGTCAGGGAGCAGACACTTCTCTCTTTGTATTATCATAGAGCTCCAGGCTCCCGTGTCAGTCAGACCACAGTGAAATGCTGACAGTGAGCTGCTGCACAGGCCAGCGAGAGGCCCTCACTCTGTATTTAAAGGGCCCAAGAGCTGCAGGAAGACAGTGTTCTTGCCTCTTCTAAGTGGCATGTATGAAGAGATATCTGAGTTAGCAGTTCTGACAGCCCCATGAAACTTGATCCAGACAGTAACAGAATGTGAAATAACAGTAGCTCTCATCCCTGAGTTTATGAAAGAAGAGAGAGGACGAAGAATTCAGAGTGTTTCTGATAAACCTGGCATTATGTGGGTGCATTAAACACATACTTGCATTTTAATTTCCCAAAACACCAACGTATGCTTGCAAAGTTTAAACCTCAGTCATTAAGTAAATAAGTAGTTGTGGGTGAGAAAATTGATAGTCTGAATAGAAACAGGTTAAAACACTGTGATGAAAGTGGGCTCTGGAAACCTGCAACTTGGTTTCAAAATTTGTTTTGACCACTTCGGATTAATGAGAATTTGGACAAGTTTTCTAAGTGTTTTGTGCTTTAGTTTCCTCATCTGCAAAATGTAAGTAGAGTTCACATGACAAAACAGTTTTAAGAGTCAAATAACATTACCACTATTAATCATTTAGACAAATAATTAATGTTTAGTAATATCCCAGAAATGGTTGACATTATTTTTCTTTGATCATCAAAATCTATGATTATTCTAAAATGCTGTTCAGCTTTCTGTATTTGAGTGTGGTAGTCATAATACCAATTGAAGTATGTTTTCAATGTTCTTATGTATACAATTCAAGCACATCATCTTTCATATGATTTATCCTTTTTTATTTTTTAATGTTTTTTATTTATTTCAGAAAGAGGAAAGGAGAGGAAGAAAGAGATAGAAACAACAATGATGAGAGAGAATTATCGATCAGCTGCCTTCTGCATGTGCCCTACTGGGGATGGAGCCTGAAACCTGAGCGTATGCCCGGACTGGGAATCCAACCATGACCTCCTGGTTCACAGGTCAATGCTCAGCCACTGAGTGGCACAGGCTGGGCAATTAATAATTTTAAGTGTTTGGTTTTTTTAAATCCTCATCCAAGGATATGTTTATTTATTTTTAGAGAGAGGATATGAGAGAGAGAAGAGAGAGAGAGAGAGAGAGAGAGAGAGAGAGAGAGAGAGAGAGGGATTGATGTGAGAGAGAAGCATCCTTTGGTTGTTTCCCAAAATGTAGGTATGTGCCATGACTGGGAAAGAAATCTGAAACCTTGGTGTATGGGATGACACTCCAACTAATTCAGCCACAGAGCCAGGTCCATATAATTTATCTTGATTATGCTGATGATCTTAATCTATTTGAGTATTTGTTTTAATCATTTATTTTACCTTTATTGCTTAAATTATACTTTGGTGAATATTAGTAATACATTATTGGGAATGAAAAACTTGAACTCTAACTTTCTAGCTTCAGGAATAGTGATTACAGAGCAATAAAAAAAAAAATTAATAGGTAAAAAGGTAAGTGCATTAATGAGAACACAGATAAAAAATGCTTCAAAGATGTTATTTGTGCACTGTCATCTGAATGTCTCACAGATATCTTGAACTTAACATACTGAAAGAACATTACTTACTTTTCCATTCCTATTGCAAATTGAGTCTTCATTCTGTTTTGCACTTCTTGTTAATTGACACTGATTAATAATCTATTAATTAATTTGCTCTTAAATGAAATCTTTGTGAATTATATATTATTAGACAAATATACTCTAAAATTCAATTATTTATATATAGAAGCATATACTCAACAAATATTTAACTGATGTCTACCATAGGTATTTGCTTTTTATAACTCTATAAACAATGGTAAACAAATAGAAATTATTCTTCCCATGATTCGTACAGGGTTGGCAGAAAAAGATAAATTTGTGCATAATACAATTAAAAATTCTGATAGTACTTACTATTAGTAAACACATTTACAAAACAAAACACAACAAAAAAGAGCAATGGAAGATAGTTGAAAATTCAGGGTATACATCCAAGTGTTGTTTCTTCAGTCTGAAACACACTTTCCCAAATAATTGTCCTCTCTCTCAACTCTTCAGACCTCTTTTCTATTGTTGTCTCTCTTGTCATCTATATAAAATATAAACCCTCCTCCAATGTGAAAATTATATTTTCCTTAATTAGGTTGTTTTTTAAATAATAAAATATATCAACAGGCAACTTATGGGATGTTTACTTATATATTTATTTATTTATTTTCTCTGCCACCCACCAGAATGAAGATCTGAAAAGCAGGGATTAGCTCTAGTTTATAGTCAAATCTCCAAACTGAGAAGGATACTAGATATTCATTAAATATCCTATCTAATAAAAGAGAAACATGGTAATTGGCGTACGACCGCTACCCTTCCCATTGGTTAATCAGAGAGATATGCAAATTAACTGCCAGCCAAATTGGCGGCTAATTTGCATACATAGGTGCAAAGTGGCAGAGCGAAGACTAAAGGCGGCTCCGGCCGGAGTGAAGGCCTGGGTCGTGGGTGCCGGAGGAAAACAGGTGCCGGAAGCCAGGGGAAGGGAAGGCCTATTGCACGAATCTTTTTCTGCA
>NW_006299386.1:85554-87583 GCF_000327345.1 Myotis davidii | reverse complement strand
CTGGTGCCACTTCAGGTGCAGCTGGCTGGGGAGGGATCATGGGAGGTTGGCTCCAGGGCATGTCCAGCTCATCTAGCCCAGTCCTGTCCTGCCGGCCACCTTCTAATTAATTTCCTTTCAATGCACAAATTTTTGTGCACTGGGACTCTAGTTGTTTAATAAATAAATAAGGCACGCTTGCCTGTAAGGTGTTAGAGGTAGCAAAACCTTCTTAGCATAGGGAGCACAGTATTATGGTAATGATATGAAAAAGAGCCTGACATTTTGAAAAAATAAAGCAACTAGTGTACCTAGAATACAGTGAAAAGAGGAAACATGACTCAAGAAAGGTTGAAAATATAGTGTCAGTCTTTTCAGGGCTTTCATAGGAATGATTAGAATTCATTTTAGGGGCATCATAAATCCTCTAAGGTGACTAAATGTCTTGAAACTATAGTAATATAATCCCATTTATTTAGTATTTATTTAGTGTGGTTTCTTTTTAAGTATATTTTATAAATTTTATATGTAAAAAAACTTTATTTAGGTATCCTATATAATGAAGAAGTAATATGCAAATTAACCCTCACACCCTCACAAGATGGCTGCCTATGACCAGGACAGCAGCGAGGTTAGTGAGGGATTACCAAACAACTGAACAAGCAGGTTGCGTGGGGCAACCAGTCCAGCAGGAGTTTAGTGAGGCACGACCAAACTACTGACTAAGCAGGCTGTGTGAGGTGACCAGGCCGGCACAGGGGGTTAGTGAAGGATGACCAAATGACTGAACAAGCAAGCTGCGTGGGGCTACAAGGCTGGCAGTAAGGCTAGTGAGGTATGACCAAACAACTGAACAAGCAGGCTGCATGGGGTGAACAGGCCAGCAGGGGGCGGGCGCAGGCCCCGCCCCCTCCCCCCCCCCGAGTGCACAAATTTTTGTGCATCGGGCCTCTAGTCCTATATAATAAAGAGGTGATATGTAAAATTAACCTTCACACCCTCACAAGATGGTTGCCTATGACCAGGCTGTCAGGGGGATTAGTGAGGGATGACCAAACGACTGACAAGCAGGCTGCATGGGATGACCAGGGGGGTCTGTTAGGGGGCTGGCGGGGGTGGGGGTGGTAGTTGGGGGTGACCAGGCCAGTAGAGAGGGGCACTTGTGGGTAACCAGGCTGGCTGGAGGGTCAGAAAGGGTGACCAGGCTGGCAGGGGAGCAGTTAGGAGCAACAAGGCAAGCAGGGAGGGGGAAGTTGGGGTGACCTGGCTGGCAGCAGGGAGCAGTTAGAGGTGACCAAGCCAGCAGGGGGGGAGGGGGGAAGCGTGGAACAGTTAGGAGAGATCAGGCTGGCACACAGAGGCAGTGAGAGGCAAAAAAGGTCAGCATTGGGGGCATTTAGGGACAACCAGGCAGTCAGGCAGGTGAGCAATTAGGAGCCAGCGGTCCAGGATTGTAAGGAGGATATCTGACTCTGGTTTAAGGATCAGGCCTAAACTGACAGTCAAATATCCCCCAATTGGTCCCCGATTGGAAAGGGTACAGGCTTGGCTGAGGGGACCGCCCCCCCCATCCATGAATTTCATGCACCAGGCCTCTGGTAATTCTCATAAACTAAGATGTGCACATTGTAATTATTTAAATACATGAGTTTCTCAATACTGTATTAAATTGTACAGCCACAAATCCAACCAAGATACCAAGTATTTTTCATTCCAAAAGAACCTCAGTGCCTCTTTCTATATGGTCCACAATTGCCAATCTAAAGCAATTATTGATGGACCAGAAGGCTTCACAGGGGAGTTCTACCAAGCATTCAAAGAAGAACTAAAACCTATCCTCTATAGACTATTCCAAAAAATTCAAGAGGCAGGAACACTCCAAGCTCTTTCTATGAAGCCAGCATTACCCTAATCACACAACCAGATAAAGACACTACAAAAAAGAGAACTACAGGCCAATATCTCTGATGAACAAAATCCTCAACAAAATCCTAGCAAATTGATCCAGCATTATATTTGTCTGTTGTTAAGGTTATCCTATCTAATAATA